>NW_003852564.1:1308597-1311664 GCF_000181295.1 Otolemur garnettii
ATCTAGCTTTCACAATTATTCTTAGTTGGAGGCTTAGATTAATATAAGCTATCCCACATTGCCTGTAACAGTCAATGGGAGGTATGATTCTTTTCAAAGTAAAATATGTAATTTTGTATTTCAGGGCGTGTAGTTTAAAATGAGCTTCTTGTTGAGATTTTTGATGTGTTAGGGCCAATGGGAAATTAGGAGCAATCATTCTAAATATTGTTCTGGACTTTGAAAAAGTGCTTTAATTATGTTTTGGCCACTCCAATTTTCTTTCTAAGTTTCTAACACTTCAGACCTTCTAATGAAGGTCTTAATACTTGAGGACAAAATGTATTCTTTTGTTCTGCTCAGATCTGAACTGTGTCCTCCTGAAAATGTATATGTTAAAGGCCTAAAGTCCAGTGCAATGGCATTTGGAGATGAGACATTTTGGAAGGAATTAGAGTTAGATGAATTCATCAGGGTAGGGCCCTTACAGGAAAAGTTGTGGTTTTATTCAAGGAGGAAGAGGAAGTTTGTGGTCTGTCATCTGAGTTTAAAGGTGGGCCTCCATAAACTAGGACAAGAGCTCTCACCATGAACCTATTAGGCCAGTGGTTCTCAACCTTCCTAATGCCACGACCCTTTAATACAGTTCCTCATGTTGTGGTGACCCCCACACATGAGGAGCAATGTCTTGGTTCCTAAGACCATTGAAATATGTGTTTTCTGATGGTCTTAGGTGACCCCTGTGAAAGGGGAAAGGGTCGTTTGATCCCCAAAGGGGTCGTGACACACAGGATAAGAACCTCTGTACTAGGCCAACACCTGGATCCTGGGCTATCAACCTCTAGAACTGTGAGAATGAATGTTCACTGGTTAAGACCCCCAAATACGCTGTTTGAGTTTTACTTTCCATCGGGGCCTCTAAGCACCCTTGTATGGTCACTTTCCTTCATGTAAGCTGAGATCCACATTGCAGGCACACTCATATCAATGGTAGAGGCCTTAAGATATCAGTCACTGTCTTGAATTTTATAAAGATACTCATCTTTTTTCCTAGTACTTCATTTTTATATTGATAATTTACATTATTAAATCATTGACATGTAATTTTACTAATGTTTTAGTGGGAGGGAGGTTCAATCTATTATATAATAATTTGTTGTATATAGCAGAACCCTGAAAAAATATTGAAATTAAATGGGTTTATATACATATTTTAATCTACAAAGTAATTGTCATTATATAAATGCATATGTTAAATACATCCTGTATAAAATATATAATATAAACTAGATAGTTGTATATAAGCATATCACCTACATACACATATATATTATAAACACTAAATTACTCACACAAGTATCATGTGTGTATATGTGTATTACATACACAAACAAAAAACATTATAGCATCCCAGCATATCATATCCCTATTGTATATTAACTCCTAAAAATTATTTCATAACTATTTCTAGTGACACAAGAACATACCTGAGAAGAACCAGTTCATTCTCAAATACAGTTTTCTAGATTTATATACATGTTGCATCAGTGCTAGAGTAAAACCATGTATCTATTATGTGATGAGTTAAAATTGTATTTTTCCTGTAAACTCAGATGAACATACCCTCTAAGTCCAGTCTTTTCTGAGCCCTCCAGTAGATGTAACCATTCCTTTGTATTTCTCTTGGGGTCCTTCTCTAACTGTCCCTCGTTTTAGGTACATAACCATCTTCTTCATCTAACTGATTATAAATTCTCAGAGCATTTGTCTTAGTTCTTCAGACAGCAACATTTTTGATTTATTCATCATTTTGTTTCCTATAATAACCAGCAAAATTACTTGCACATTATAGATGCAGTCTATGAAATTAAATTTGGATTTTCTTTTGATAGCAGGCTAGAGAGTCACAGAAGTATTAATTTCCAATTAAAAAATTAGAGGGAACATATGGCCTCTTCTTTCTTTAATCTTATGCTTTGCATTGGGCAGTTTAATGATGAAAATTTATGATCATACAACAAAATAAAACTGTGAAGTTATTATTAAAAACAAATCTGTTCAGACAATGGTGGTACAAACTTTAAACTTTCAAAGTGCAATAACTCTGAAAGGCACTAGTAAGCAGTGCTATTTTGTTTTATGGCACACAGTATAGCATTGTATAAATATCACAAACCCCTCCATGTTTACCTGACAGCTGGGTTAGAGTCACTGTGGGGATAATAATTTCAAATTCGCAATACATATTTAACAGTTAAACATTTATATTGCTCTGAGGTAGAGTTTTGCACAAAATTATCTTATATTTTTATTCAATCAAAAGAAAATATTTACACTTCCAAAACAAAATATGTCCTATGCAGATGGGGATAGATTTTCCCCATGTATCACTGGACCATTTATATTCTAATGAATATGGGCAGCATCCTCACTAAATATTCAGAGGCATTCTGAGGCCTTGGGTTACTTCCCATTTCTCTATTGATCCTGTAAGTAGTGTAAAGAAAGTGTCTCAGCTGCTCTTTAAAAACTTACTGTGATTACAAAGTAATGATGACATTGCCCACTTTTAAAATGAAATAACAAGAAAATATATTTGAGGCTTCTTTTTAAATAGAGAATTGTTAAAGAATTATGAATCCAAAGCCAGATTTAGACACAAAACTTTGTGGTAAAGTTAATTTAAGGAAGGTATCCATTATTCATGATTTTCCTACCTCCTGTCTCCTGTCCTGAGTCTCTCTCATTTCGTACTGTTCTCATATACTTATTCTTAGCTAAGGTAAGAATGGTTAATGATGGTTTAAGGATTGTCCTTGAAGGAACAATTTTCTTTTCGTAAAGATAACCATTTTTAAACTTGATTCATTCATTAATCTAAAGAGATGGATGGCTCCCATTTACACATGACGTTTGGACAGTTGTTTCTAAGTGCAAATATGTGTGTGATGGACCTGCTTAGTAAGTGCCTTCGAAGGCCACCATTTCTTTGTCTAGGAATCACTATGAGTGAGTGCTGGAGCTCACAAAAATAATAGTGAGTCGGCTCGGCACCTGTGGCTCAAGCGGCTAAGGCGCCAGCCACATA
>NW_003852564.1:1311909-1347018 GCF_000181295.1 Otolemur garnettii
AGGGTTTATAATGTGAAATCAGAGTACAGGGAATAAATTAATCAAATAATGAACATCAATCAAATAATCACAAACATGCCCCCACTTTATGTGCATATGTATTTGCAAACTGCCCTAAGTGACATAATTACCAACAGAGGGTGATTTTAGATTATATGAGCTGAGGACCTAACTTGATCTGGTGAGAAAGAATATCTGTGAGAGTTTCATTTCTATAGTTGGAGGCCTGCTTTATTCATATGACATCAAGATTATATTACACAAAATACTTGAAAAACTTAACTTGTCAATAAAATGAGTCTAATTAAAGCAATGCAAATGATTATTAGAAACCCCTAATAGTCTGGCATTATAACAAACCATACTACTTACTAAAATATCCTGGGTTTTATTGTTTTTATTTTGTTTTCTCTTATTTTGCTATTTCAGTATGCTACATTTTGTTGGTCAACTTGATATGCAATTACAATTTTCTGGAAAGAAATACTTAAAAAATGTGATCCTGGGGAACTGAAGACTAGACAGATCTCTTTGAGAAATGTAGGTCACTAGGAAGGCATCTTCATTGGGCAAGAAAAGGACAGTATAAGACCTTACAGTACTGCATAAAATGGACAAGCAGTCTGATACTTCCTACAGTGAGCACCATAACACATACAACATAAGACATCAGGATTGGCTGAAGTCTGGAGAAGCTCCCCAGTATGGGGAAAGGGTAAGCAAGAGACCCTCGGTGGTTCTCCTTCCTCCCACAGACTTCTACAATCCTAGCCATGGAGACTGCCCTTGACAGCTGTAGGCCCTGAGACTAACTCAGGTAGCTACCTGGAGACCAGTGAAGGCGTTACTCCAGAGAAAGAGCTCACACAGAGTGCACAAACTCCTGAATCCTAAACAGTAGCAGTAGGGGGCTGTTTTCAGAGTGGCCCTCTTTTGATGCACCCTGTCCTGGGCCTGAATCAGGAGCCATGGAAAATTACCCCCACCACTATTTACTATAAGGCCAAGGCACTAGCAAGGCACCTCCCCTTCACTCCAGCTGCCTGGTTCCCTCCGAAAGCAATACTGCCTTCCTTAGTAGCAAGGCTGAAGTGCAATTGCTGCTGCCTCCAGCTAAGCTTTTTGCAGTGTCCTTGGAATTGCCCTGCCCTGCCTACCATATCCAGCGCCTGCACGTGTGACTAAAGGGCCTGAAGTAGAGAAGGTCTGCCAGGCTAGTTCTATCCCCATAGTACCTGAGCACAACCCCCAGGGGCCTGAGCATCTCCCAGTTCAGTTCGTTATTGTTGATACCTGAGACTCCTCTTACTATCTGAGGTTGGCCCACTCAACCTGCTTATACCACCACAGCTGGCACCCATGCACAAGTGCTGCCACCCAGCAGTGAGTCTGGGGGCTGACCCACCCAGCCCTTTGCAGCAATGATCAGCATCAGCATGGATCATTTGGTCCAGGAGGATTATACCACCACTGCTACTGTTGTCACCCACACCACACATGCTGCTCATGGCATTGGGAACCCATCTACTGGGCCTGGTCCTTTGCTGCCATTCCTGCTCCCAAACCAGCTGCCTGGAGGCCTGAGACTCAGCCTGCTGCCAGCATACACTCCCTTGGGGCCAAAGGACAGGAACATTCAGTCCATTGCTGCCACCACAAGACTGGCCTTCCTGGTGTCCCAGTCCCTGGCAACATGTCACCACAGTCTCCACTAAAAACTACAGCTTTAGCCTTAGACAAAATTACAGAGACCACTGACGCCAAAGAAATAGTATACTACACTGCGGCACACAGAATCAAAGCCAAAGAGCCTTGCCCAACCAACACCATAAAGGAATGGAAAAAGGAATTCCATGCAAATGGAAACCAAAGGTGGGCAGGAATAGCTATACTTACATCAGATAAAATCAAATTTAAGCCAAAAAGATAAAAGGATCAATTTAATAAGAGGATCTAATAATTCTAAACCTATATGCACTCAACTCTGGAGCATCCAGATACAAGAAGCAAATATTAGATCTAAAGGGAGAGAAAGAGTCTAATGTACTAAGAGCTAGAAACATCAACACTGCACACTTAGCATTAAATAGATCATCTAAATAGAAAATTAATATAGAAACATTGGGCTTAAGTTGTACATTATACCAAAAGGACCTAACAGTCATTTATAGATTATTTCATCCAATGGCTACAGAATACACATTGTTCTCATCAGCACACTGGATATTCTCCAGGAAAGACCATATGTTAGGACACAAAGCAAATCCCAACAAATTTTAAAAGATCAAAATCATATTAAGAATATTCTCTAGAATAAAACTAGAAATCACCAAGAAGTTGGGAAACTGTACAAATACATGTAATGTAAATAACATGCTCCCAAAGAACTGTGTAAGGAGGAAATTAAGAAGAAATAAGAAAAAAAAACTACATAAGACAAACAGAAATCAAAAGATGACATTTCGTGTTTATATTTTTTACCTTTTCAGCCCTATCTGCATACTTTTAAAGTTTGGATGTATGAGTCACATTTCCTTTATTTATCTTTTACATATTTTTCTTAAATCTAGCACAATGATGAGAAAATGATGTGTGCTCAAAAATTTTTGTTGATTGATTGATTGAAATAATTGCATACTATCAGTTTATTTTTGTCATTAGCTGACAGGCTCAAGTTTAAATGCCTTGTTATCAAGCTGCCAAGAGCTGATGCAGATGGAAGCCATCATCCCAAGAGTCGGACAACTCATTAACTCAAAAGGGACTGCCAAATTATTAAGAAATCTTTTATGGATATTGATGAACTTATGAAATTTGATTTATTGTTTTGCATTAAAACTATACTTACCATGAATCTAGAAATAATATTAGATACATTAAAAATTATCAGTTTCTTAAAGCTGTTGCCTTATTTCACTATTAAAAAGTTTAAAAAAAGAAATCACATGATTTTAGCCAAAACCATGTTCCTGAACAACCAGGCAAGGAAGAAACAGAGAAGAATTGGAGGAAAAATTCTTAAAATGAAAGAAAATCAAAAGATACCAAAAAAACTTCCAGGATGAGGAAAAGCAGGCGAAGAGGGAAGTTTTTATAGAAAGAAAGGCAGAAAGATTTCAAATAAACAATCTAACAATGCACTTCAAGGAATTGGTAAAACAAGAACAAACCAAACCCCCAAATTAGTAGAAGAATAGAAATAATAATGATCAGCGCAGAACTAAGCAAAAAAAGACAAAAAACTATGAAGAATCCATGAAAGCAACAAAAGTTGAGTTTCTTTGAAAAACAAATAAAATTAATAAAACACTTGCTATATTAACCAAGAAAAAAAACAACAACAGAAGACCAAAGTAAGCAAAATCAGAAATAAAAAAAAGGAAAGATTATAATTGATACCACAGAAATACACATACAGAAGATCATCAGAGGCTATAATGAAGCTATAACATTAACAAACTAGCAAAATTAGAGAAAATTAATACATTTCATGATACATGCAAAATACAGAAGAACAAAGGTTAACTTTTCATGTCATTTTGATTTTTTTGTTGTTGTTGCTCGTATTCTCAAAGATTTGCCTTCTCACTGATTTAACCTTTATTGATCCTTTAATCCCCAGCTGGGTTATTGTTATTTAGGAATAATTTTTTGTTTTTTGCTCTTTCTCTTCCCAAAAACATTTTCTGCGAAATCAAAAGTAGTTGATAGCTTTCAGAGTATTTTCTTTCTACTCTTGAACTATCTCTCGTTCTCCTACTTCCTCTCTCTCCCCCCAGACAACACCCGCCCCCATTTTCTCTCCATTTGCCTTGATAGACTTCAGAAAATTTCATGTATCCAACATACACACGTTCTCTCTCTCAAAACTATTGGATAAGAAACACCTTTCTTATTTTATAATGGTTCCCAACTATAAGCATAACATTTTACTTTTTAAAATAAAGCTTCATTTAACTCTACTTTAAAAACCATAAAATTAAAAGGGAAAAGAAAGTATGCCTCCTTAGGATGGTAATTTTTTCCACAGAAAAGCGACCTAGAGGGTGGTGAATGGCAAGGTTAGAATTTGTGATCAAATGTTCACACTGCCAGGTTCTTACATTCCTAATGGGCAAGTTTTTGGCTTTTCAAGTAGGCCTATCTTATGTTCTGTTGTTTGCTGATTTAAAAGAATCAGAGCCTTTATCTGCTTAGTATTTGTTTTAAAATCTAAAACGTTAATAAAATTAGTAATTTGGCTGATCTGAGTATGCGTGGTGGTAGAGAGTGGCCAGCCCTGATAATTTAGACAGTCAAGCAAATACTTTGATTACTGCAAGTGTAGTGTGTGCAAATGGTACTGTCAAAGTTTGAGTATCTCCAGGCCTCTGCTGAAGATTGTTGAGTAATTACTGCTGTCTGAGGGCTAGTACTTCCTCTTCAAGTGATACTGGTCAACAGAGATCAACGCTATTTTTTGCTCTTTGGTGGTGAGCCAAGAATATAAAAAGAGAACATCTGGATTTTCATCAGTTTCAGTCACGCTGAAAAAATCTCTATAGTGTGTGTTTGTTTTTATAGATTCATACACATTCTCCAAATGTTGTTTTCCAAAGCAGCCACATTTCAAAACCATGAACTTTACCTCATTAAGTGCTAAAACTAAACAAAATGTCTTTTCATCTTACATGGAAAGTTCTAGTACTGTGAATCAAGTCACTTTTCAAAACACATGTTTCATGCTTGATGTAACTCTTCTTCCTAGAAATCATGACACGACTTTGAGAAAACTCTAAAAAAGTCTATGCTCACTATTTAAAGGCAATTAACATAGGTGAGTTATTTGTTCAGTCTTTAGAAAACCACCCCCCCAAAAAATATTCTTTCTAAAAATTAATCATAATCACTCTTTGCAGTATGAGGTCACACAATTAAATTTGCGAAGTTATCCTAGAAAAAGTGCTGCATACCTCACTGCTGAGTATCATGACAGTCGTCTTCGAAGTTCGCCTCTTGGGAAACTATGTACCAGCATCAGAAGATGCCACTACAGTTACCTACAAAATACTTCTCTTGGGGAGCTAAGCACTGAAGGTTGATTTGGAAGTCAACCTTTCAAAGCACTTTAACTAGGGTGAATTCATGAACTTAATTGTCTGACCTCATAGTTGGCATCTCAGAAGTACAGAGAGCTTTATTCACAGAAGGAATTGGGAAAAAGGGGCAGGTAATGTAATGCTATCCTCACTGTTTAGGCAGTCAATGTCAAATCTGAACCCATAAAATGAAGTTTCTTTGGGGGGAGTTTGGTTTTTGGTTTTTTAAATTTTTACCTCGGGTGCCATGACCTCAGTCTAGTTGATAGAACCTCAAACTCCTGGGCTTGAGCAATCTTGCATCAGCCTCCCCAGTCGCGGGGACTACAGGTTTGCCACCACACCCTGCTAATTTTGTTATTTTCTACTGAAAATAGAAAAGTTAGCAGGGTGTGCTCAAGGTGATCTCAAACTCCTGACCTCAAAAAATCCTTCCTCCTCTATCTCCCGAAGTGCTAACTAGGATTGCAAGTGTGAACTGTCATGTCCAACCTTGAGAATTTTTTTTTTAATGTCTCAATTCTTGGCTGATATTTTTCATAGTTTTAATTTGTCTTTTTAAACATTTAACATAACTGAGTTTGCAATCAATATCATTTCTTCTTCTCTAAAAATGAAAATATGCTTAATATTGAGTTCACTTACTACAACTATTTTTGGCTCCATGTTAAATAAATCAACGTGAAATGGAAGAAACCAAATTTAAATGCTATATGATGCATTTCCACTTCCCAATGAATAAATGGCCAGTCACCTTAGTCCTCGCAGGCTGCTCTAACAAAATACCATAAACTGGATGGCTTAGAAACAGCAGCATTTACTTGCCCCACTTCTGGAGGTCGGACAATCTAAGGTTAAGGCTTCAGCAGATTGCATGTCTAAGGAAGTTCCTCTTCCTGGCATGTGCATGTCACCCAGCTGTGTCCTCAAGTGGTGGAAGGGACAAGCCAGTTCACTGGGGCCTCTTTTATAAGGGCATTAATCCCTTATAAAACATAAAAAGTGAACTAATCACCTCCCAAAGACCCTGTTTCCTAATTCCAAGACATGGGTGATTAGATATGAACATATAAATTTGGGAGTGAAACAAACATTCAGACCGTAGAACCAGTTTAAACTTTTTAATATTTTAACATGAACTTGAAACATATTTCTAATTTTCAATTTAGGCCATAAATCTAGGAAAAGATTGGTTTTCAATTTTTCCATGTACTCTGTGCCTGTATTCAATTTATTATTAGCTATTGATAAATGGTAAGTCATAATTTATTTTCCTGGTATAGCTGTGTGTTTTTCTATGCCTTTCACAATTTTGTAAGGGAATATATTCACCATTATTCAGACTTATCTGACATTGTTTCTTATCCCTGTCTCTTATACACTGACTTCATTTTCAGATATTATTCTTGCTTATCTTTCTTTTTAAAATTCCCTATAATCACTGTATTTTATGATACTTTAATTGGTCAGACTATTCAGGTGTTTCTAAGATGAAGGCAATAGCCCAGTGACATCAGAACAGGGACTGTGAAGTTCTAATTATCAACATTTCACCTTCCTTACACCAACCACATGCGCTAACAGAAGTCCATTTGAATCCTGTGTAACACCTTGGCCTGTTTGGTTTTCAATTTGTAGCCAACATATGGTGAGTGGCTTTGGAGAAGACTGGCCAAGCTGGCAGGCAGCTGTTGATGTCTCTGAGCTCACATGCCCCATTTAAGTCATACAGTTCCAATTTGGAGCCTGAGCCTTGCCTGCCTGTGCTGAAATGTGAGAAGGTCCAGATTTTTTACAGCTTCTAAGCCTCCCAAACAGGCATAATTATCAGTACTCCAAAGAGCTAGGAATATAAGCCAAATGCAAACAAATTAGGGAGTGAGAGCTGAAGAGCTACAGCTGTTGGGTCAAGCTGGGTGCAAAGTGGTTTAGGATTTTCAGAAATTGGAGAAGAATGTCACCACAGTGAACTTGTAGTGATAAAGAGATTTTGCTTTTTAGCACTTTTCTTTCCAGTCCTGGAAGGAGTCAGCTGAAAAGGAGAATGGCTTTTTAAGAAGTATAGATGTGGCAAAAATAGTTGGGTGGAAATGGTAAAATTTTGATGAAGTAAATTATATGATAATTTATTGAATGCAAATTTTCAGCTATAGGAATAACTGATAATAAGAACCAATGATTACTTTAAAATTTACACCCTGCACCCATTATTAGAAAGCCTACTTAATCAGAGTTAGAAAATCTGCTCAACCTTCTTTCAACAGTGATATTTTAGAGCTATGCTCTAAATGCAGAGTTTCTGATTTCATGCTTCTTTTCTTGTTTTATTTTTTTTTTTTAGAGACAGAGTCTCACTTCATTGCCCTTGGTAGAGTGCTGTGGAGTCACAGCTCACAGCAACCTCCAACTCCTGAGTTTAGGTGATTCTCTTGGGACTACAGGCGTCCACCACAACGCCTGGCTATTTTTTGGTGCAGTTTGGCCAGGGCCAGGTTTGAACCCGCCATTCTTGGTATATGGAGCCGGCGCCCTACTCACTGAGCCACAGGCACTGCCCTGATTTCGTGCTTCTTAAGAGTCTCTCCTCACTACTCCTTTTCTTTTCTGGAAACATTCCTTACTGGGAGTGACACGCAAACAAAGAGCTTCAGTCAAATTTCCATTTTCACATGGCACACCTTTTATCCTCTGATTTGGAGACAAATTCTTAATTTAATTTCTGTGGTGATGGGTTTGTTGGAGTCCAAAGGAGCTGGTGGAGCAATGAATGGAGCACTGGAGACCTCAGGGAGTGGGGAGGACTACAGAAATCACACGCCCATCTAAAGGATGCCTCCGGGCTCAGCTTTGGCTGAGTTTGTTGTTATTGTTATGGTTAGGCCAGAGCCTTAAAATGAGGAGTCAGAAATCTAGATTTTTATATATTATATGATTTTTAAATATATACAAAATTAGTTTTTCTACTTTTAAAAACATATTATTATTCTTAAATGTATGGCCCAGACAAATATCACATGTTTTATATGTGAAATCTAAAAAAGGGCACACCCGGACATAGGGGCTGAAGGACAGACAATGGAGGGGCAGAAGTGTGGGGCTGGGCGGGGGGCGCGGTGCTGAGAAATCACTTAATGGGCACAAGGCACATGACAAAAGTGATGGATACTCGAAAAGCCCTGACTTCACCACCACGAAACCCATCTCCGTAACAAAATTACACTTGTACGCCATAAATTTATTGCTCCCCAAACGTATCGCCAACAGAAAGCTGCAAACCCTCTCAAGGCCACATTTAGCCTAACAGCCATCAATTTACAAACTTTGCTGTAAGATGAACAATATTTACTGGAGTTTATTCCTATAAAACATTCAGAAATGTGGGGTCGCTCTTTGTAGATTGGCTATTTTATTACGTGTGACCTCAGCTTCTTCCCAGTACATTCTCTCTGGAAACTATCGTCAATATATTCTTTAGTTCCACCCTTGTCGCGGGGTTCAGTTAGTAGTCTCCTTCCATCAGTTATAGCTTTTTAATATTTCTTATGTCTTTAATGGCTGCTCTACCTTCCCTACCATTGTTGTCATTGTTCTCAGTCTGGTGTCATCATCCCTTTACTGGAATCTCACCTATTGATCGTTTTCTAATCATATCTTACCCCTCTTCTACTGCTGGTCCTAGGTAGAATTAATTATTACGTCTTTATTTTCCCAGTACCCCCTCCACAGGACTTTTTGCCCATCCATTACCTATTCTCTAGCAGCAGGCCTGAATATCATTCTACAAACTCAGTGTAAGAACCCCCCATCTCTTTCCTATGTTTTCAACTTGAGCTCTCACTCTGCAACTTGACAATTCAGCCTCCATTGTCCTTGGAGCTCTTTTGTCCCAAGATTTTTGGTAAGTTTCTGGAGAACTCTAAGAGATTCCTAGGTACAATCAGACCCCTCAGTCATCTGTCATTTTAGTTTATTGCTAATATCCTTTTCTGATGTCCTCAAGGTGCCTTGGTGTGACAGCTCTGCCACTCCATGATAGGGTCATACACAGAATGAAAACCCATTGGGATTCCCAGAATTGGTGTATTTCCCTACACCAGTGTTTCCCAACCATTGTTTTCTCTGTATAGCTACACTTTCTATCTATTATATTGCTGTGGCCGTGAACTATTGAAATACCTAAGATTTTTTCACCACTCAAGAACCAATTTTTCCCCCAAGAGTGGTACCACTACTGTTGATAATACATGCCCCCGACACATATAGGTGTCTGGAGTCTTGCTATGTCCTTGAGTTGCTGCCAGAGAAGGGGGTCCAGGTTGCTCAGGTCCTAGGACGAGACATAGATGTATTGTTTCAGTCCATCCTTAGCCTGGGAGATCTCCTGGTTGATGTAAGCACCTTTCTTGCGTCTTCAAGTCACTGCTTTTACCCTCAACTCATCTTGTGTTTGAAATGTGCCCTCCTACATCGTTAATATCAGGTACCAAAGTATTTGGTTCAGTCACCTGGCCTAAAGTGCAGTGGCATGATCAGAGGTCACTGCAGTCTCTCACTCCTGGGCTCAAGCAATCCTCCTGCTGCAGCCTCCCATGTAGCTAGGACTACAGGCATGTGCCACTATGCCTGGTTATATTTTTATCATCATTATTATTATTTATAGAGACAGGACCCTGCTTTGTTGCTCAGTCTGGTCTATACCTCCTTGACTCAGCTTCTCAAAGTGCTAAGTTTACATGGGTAAACTATCAATGACTGACTATTTTCCATTTTTTAAAGCAATAGAAGGCCAATGGCCAGTGAGTGAGAAAAAACATTGCCTTTCATCCCCTTATGTTGTAGAGAGGAAGAGTCAGGTGAATCTGTACACTAAAATTATTTGAAAGTATACATGTCGAATGTTCTACAAAATGTACATCTGTCTCCCTCTACTAGGCTATGAGGTTTGGTGGGGTAGAAACCATGATTTTCCCACCTTGGTACTTCTAAGGTGCTGTAAAATTATTGTATATAAACATCTTAAATAAACAAATGACCTACACCAAGAGTTAGTGCAGTGGTTCTGAACCTGTAGGTCGTGACTCCTTTGTAACAATGAAAAGACATCCTGCATATCAGATATTTACATTATGATTCATAACAGTAGCAACATTACAGTTATGAAGTAGCAACGAAACATGAGGAACTCTATTAAAAGGTGGCAGCATTCGGAAGGTTGAGAACCACTGAGTTAGTGTATTATTCTATTCTGGCTGCATGACAAAATACCAAAGAATGAGTGGCATAAACAACAGAATTTATCTTCTCACAGTTCTGAAGACTCAGGATCAAAATAGAGATGTTCGCAGGGTTGTTTTCTCGCAAAGCTTCTCTCCTTGGCTTGTAGATGGGGCCTTCTTGATTTGTCCTCACCTTGTCTTTTTTTTTGGTGTGCACAGTGATAAAGAAAGAGTGAGAGAAAAAAGAGACGGAAAGAACACACTCCAGCTTCTCTTCCTCTTCTTTCAAAGACGCCAGTCCTGTTGGAACGGGCACCCATTGTTCTGACCATATTTAGCTTTAATTCTCTCGGTAAAAGGCCCATTTCCAAATGCAGTCATATTAGGGCTTCAAGATATGAATTTGGGGTGTGGGGAGCAGCACAATTCAGCCCATACCACTTGGAAAGCTTTTTTTATAAAGAGGCAGATAGAAAATACATTATATTCTGCAGCCCGCATGGTCTTTGGTACAGCTCCTCAGTCCTGCCACTGCTGTATGAGTGAGCAAGGATGCTTCAGCCCAGTGAAAATTCACACAGGGAGTCAAGGAGCTGGATTGTCACTACAGAGTATGGTCTGCTGTCCCTAGTATAAACTTCTAAATGTTCTATTTTCTAATCTAGCTCCTTGTGTATTTATTTCCATAAATATTTCATAAATTCTCCTCTTGCAACATTTTAAAGACTTCTACTACTCCCGGAATATGATATAAACTCTTAGGCATAAGAAGCTTTTTATATTGAGTCAGTAGCAAGTCAGCAATTTTCTTTCTTCCTTTGGAAACAACATACAACCTTCATAAATAAGCATCTTCACAATTGGTCTCCTTGGCCAGGGCATTTCTTTTCCACCTGAAATGTCACTCTCTCTCATACCTATCACAGCTCCCACCCATCTACCTGGTGGGCAGCCACCTAGGCTCTACCATCTTTGAAGTAGCTCATAGTTACTTATTTTTTCCACCCGGAACAAACACAGAACCTTCAGTTAGTAATTATCTCCTCACCTTTCCCTGTCCTTTGTGAAGCTTGGACCTTTCTGTATCACCAGCCAGTACTGAGGATTTTAAGACCATCTTGGGGACACTATGTCTTTTTGCAGCCACAGTGTTTTCTCTGATTAGAATCTTATGCTCTAGATCACTAATTTCCAAAGAGGGTTGACCTTGACCCCCACAGGATATTAAGCAATGTATAGAGAAATTATTGGTTGTAATAACCGGATGGAGGAGGGTTGTATTGCTACTGACATCAAGTAGGAAGTGCCCAACGATGAGTTAAACATCCTGAAACGTCCTGGACTGTGCTTCCCATGACTAAGAATGATCTGATCCAAATGTTAGTAATGTCAAGATTGAAAAGCCATGATCTAGATTTGTTCAGGATGTTCGTTTTCATTGAAATTTCTTATCCTATGATCCCTGCCTTAAGTGATTCCGCATTCTATGTGGAGAATGGCCTTGTACAGTTTCTGTACCGCTTACCTCTTTACCCATTTGTGTGTGTTCTAACCAGTTTGGAGGACAGATTTACCTTAAATCAGAGTAACAAGGTTTATTTGGGGGCATTTTTTGAGACAATGAAATTTTTGCAAGGCAGACAGAGGGATATTTGACAGTGAATCATTTAAAATATGTCATATTGGCCACTGAGGAGTAGGGAGTTTCTATCAGCATTCTGCAGCAGAGCCATGCCTGCCTTTGTGGGGACTTGGAGTTGCAGGATGAAAACTCCAATTTAGAATTATTTCAGCATAAATTATATTTTGATTTGAATGTTTGTCCCCTTTGAAACTTATGTTGAAACATGATCCCCACTGCAACTATATTAAGAAGACAGGAAATCTGATCAAGTTATTTGAGAGGTGTGACCTCTTGGAGATAATTAGGGTTAGATGAGGTCGTGAGAGTGGATGTAACTGACTTATTAAGAGGAGAAAGAGAGACTGAGCTAGCAGTGCTGCCCTCCTGCCCTGTGATGTCCTCTGCCGTGTTGTTATAAGACAGCACAAGTTCCCCCATCAGAAGCTGACAGATGCATCTTGGACTTCCAGACTCCAGAACTGTGAGCCAAAATAAATGTGTTAAAAAAAAAAAAAGTAGCCCACTCTCAGGTACTCTGTTATAGTAATGGAAAACAAACTCTGACAATTTAACCATTAATATTTTCCCTTTGTGTTTGAGAGTTTCAGAACAGTAGAATGAGATTAAGAAATTATTAGAACACAGCAAGTAATTTTATGAATAAAATAACAGAAATGTACAAATTAAACTATGAATAAACCAATATCATTTTCTGAAAAAAAGGAAAAGAAAAGAAGAAAAGAAGAAAGAAAGACAAAAAAGAAAGAGAGAATGTTCAAGTTTGAATCAGGAAGGAAGGAAGGGAGGGACGGAGGGGAAGGAAATGTCTGGAAATTGGACAGAAAGCATGCATTTTCAGAAAGATGCGATTTTAGTTTCAGGTTCTGAATCTAATGAGTGGCATCACCTTAGACAGGTGCCTTATTTTCTTCCTCCTCCTTAGCTCAAAAATGGATATAGCATTCTGGAAATTAGATACAAAATATATATGGAAACATTTATCACTGTGTCTGGCACATGGAAAGTGCTAAATACATGTGTAAAAAATAATGTTTGACAATCTTTACGGCATAACTTCCTTGAAGTAATAGAATGTTCCAAGATAAGGTTTTTTAGACCAGAGATACATTTTCTATGAATATATTTGGGCTGGTAGCAGTGAAGTTAGTAAAAATCTCTGTTCTCTCCTTTTCCCAAAGTCAGTAAAAGATTTTAAGTGAACCAGTTCAATTTCTCCCACTGCATTTCTACTTTTTAAAGTAAAATGTGTTATGGACAGATGCCGTTACTACGTACTTTCTTTTACCACACCACCCATGCCACTGTCATCCGTCACCTACGCAATGCTGGTTTGCAGTTGGCTTCTTATTATTTCCTTATTTTTTAAAACTCTACCAACTTAAAAACAATTTTCTCATTTTTTAAAAGGCATTCACCCATTCATTTACTCTCTGTTTAAGAGTCATCTTTAAGTCTTGTGCTGCAAATGAAATAAAAATTCTTGCCATGGTTCCCAAGGTCTTGCTTATTCCCAGTCCTGAGTTTTATGCACCATCCTCTGCTGTCCCTGCCTCTGTTGCTCTCTGGGCTCCGGTGACACCAGCTTCTAGACCATGCTTCAAGTGCCGCAGGACGTTACCTCCTCAGGGGCTGTGCACAGGTCCTTTCTCTCCTCCTCATTGAACTGAATTCTTAGCCTTCATGAATCAACTTAGAAGTCACTCAACTGAAGAAGTCTTTTAAAGACTTCCATTTAAAAGTAGATCCTATGATGCTGATCTCAAAATCTGTACTATTTTTATGCCCTTTGTTACTTATCATAAATGCATTTTTGCATGTGATAAATTGTTTACCTGCATCTGTTTTGTTCCCCATTCTGGTATAAACTCCATGAAGAGAGAGAACATATGTATGTAGTTTACAACCAGATACTTAGAATCTATCACCATGCCTGGGAAAAGTAATTATCAATATTTGTTGGAAGAATGGAAAAAGAAAGAAATGAATGAACAATGAAAAGCTAATCCAAATCTGATTTCTTCAAGAATTTATGAAATTTTTCTTGGGCTTCAGGGAGGTAGAAGTGTAGTGTAATAGATTTACATTTCAAGTGTTGATTTTAAAATTATTGATGAAAATGAACGAGCTTCAACATAAAAAGATAATTTGGTATTTCCTCCCTTGAAGCCTTCCTTTTTTTCTTTATATATTATTATATGTCTTCTAAACAATAAACTCTGGCTGGGTTATAGATTATTGTATAGAAAATATTCTAGAAATACAGAATGGCTTTTGTTTACTTTTTATTCTGAGCTTTGTAGAGAGTATTTGTTTGTGGTTCCATAGGATTTAGATGATATAAATTATTTAGTTAACTTAGTGATTAATGTTTTCAAATTCGAAATTTGAACTGTGTCAAAGTGACATGTTTTGATATCAAAATAATTCTAACAACCCTAACTTCATATAGCTCAGAAGCACTTTTGTCATTGTTGTCACATCTATTATTTAAAGCAAAATTCTGTGGAACAAATTTTATTAACATACATAAAAAATGAGGCTCAAAAGTGCTTACAAAGTTGTTCAAAATCACAGAGCTATTAAGAGACAGGAACAGGAATAAAACTCCAATCACACTTCAACCTCTACATTTATTTTTTCCACATTACCATCTTTTCTACAATTGCGTACCTTTCCTTGTAAATATGCATCATCTATGTATCACTGAAGGAAACTGAGTGTAGTTTTGAGATGTATTTTCTTTTCCTACACTCTGCCACATTTCCTAAAATCAGCCAAATGTCTTGACAGACCTTTTTTTGAGACTATCAGTTGAGTAACAGCTACCACATACATATTTGGGGGGAAAGTACCATGGCTTTCAAGTATTCTAAGTGATATGGAAGACAGAGAATAAACATGAGGCATAAATGGTGCACGTGATGAGCGTAAGTTTGGTTCTCCGAGGGTTTGTTGATTCAGGCTACATGCAAATCACTGAAGAAAGCCATGTGGCCTGTCCAAGAGAAACCTGAAACAGAGCAATATGCTTATGAATGAACTGGGGACGCAAATCATAAGCATGTGGTATTTCCAAATAAGAACATAAACCAGGATATGAATATTTCGATAAAATACTGTAAACTTCTGGAAAAAAATGCTTTTGTAGAAATTCAGGAAAGAGATAGATTAATATGAACTGCAGCGAATGGTACAGACTCTGAGTTATACTCTCTATGTAGCAGGTGGAAAATGTCTAGCAGAACAGAGAATGAGGCAACAGTCTGTGACTGGAGGATCTCACGAGTGTCCTGGCTTAAGGATTTTAGATATATCTTCCGTATGAAATAGTAATAGCCAAATCAATTACAAAGCAATATGAGATGATGTCATACATAGTGTTAAATTGTATGGGTTGGTAGGTGGGGGGCTCTGCAATGCCAAGTTGTAAAACGTGAGTGCCTTTAGAATTAGATGCTAATATTAAATGTCATGCTTTGTATGTATCTTTATTAGATACACAGACCTATACAACATTGCATGCAGTCGGCCCAGTGAGTCATAAGAACTCTAAGACAGATTAACCTAGCAAGGGTTTAATGTCTGAGTCCCCTAAATGTTGAGGCTACAAAAAGAGGCATGGTGCTCATAAGACAGGTGTATCTTATTCACTAGTTGTCTATGTAAAATTAATTTCCCCAAATGGTCTTAATACAGTTGTAGATCTCTACCTTGATGGTTTTAGAATACTGTACTTTGCTGAAAAGATGGCATTGAATTATATAAATTGATAGCTAAGCAAAATACAACAATTTTGAAAACAATACAGAATTTCATGAAATCAATGAAAATATTGAAGAATGTTCTAGATTACTCACAGACTTTATCATACATATACAAATACACGTATAATTCTTTTACTATATACGTACAAAGTAGGATGTAGAGAGGGGCTTTTCAACATATTTAATTTTAATGGTCACAGTTTCACAAGTGACTTAAAAGGTTTATAATATTTTATAATATATAATGAAAATGTCAATATCTACCATATAAAATTTCTTTACTGATTAAATGAAATAACTTATATATCCTATCTAGAAAGAACTGAAAGAATGTAAATAACACACATTGTGAACTTAACTTTACCTCTTCTCCAAAATTTCCATCAGAATTAGTTATTTGTTCATTGCCCTTGGGAGCAAAAGAAGACATAAGGCTGTGTTCTTTATAAATGTCCAGAGGCTCATCTATACATTTACCAACAAAATAATTTGCCCATCTTATTTACCTTTTTTGTGATAAGGTTAAACTGCATACTAATGATCTTAAAAATTACTGGTCATCCTCAACTTCCAAAAATAATAAAATTATAAAGAATGTGCACATGTGTGGACATGTGTGTATACACATGTGCATGACATGAGTGTAGACTTTGTTTTTACATCCTACAAAATCTGAGTTATACTTTAGCCATGTAGAACAGAACAGATGTCAGGGAGTATATGGAACGGGTATTCAGTAGAATAGGCAAAATTATGTGTATTAAAATAAGTATGTTTAGAAAATACTCACACAATACTATATTCTAGGTGCTATCTCTGTGTTTGCCAATATTAATTCATTACATTTTTGTAAGAAGGCATGAGATGGCTTCTGTTCTCCTTTTCATTTTACAGCTGAAAACCCAAAGCTCAGAAAGATGAAATGGTTTGCAGAGAGGTAATAGGGAACAGGTTCAAGTCCAGGCTTCTGGTTCCAGGGCCCATTCCCTTCATCAATAACCAGTTGTCTGAGCCAGCAGTCCACTCTGACAAGTAGTAAGATGAATTAAATCCTTTTGTTTTTTCTGTTGTTACAAATTAAAGTTCGGGCCGAGGGCTACTCTTAAGAAATGGCTGGAGTTTATTTTGGGCCCGGTGTATGACACGTTTCTTTATAATGAGTTATTTAATACTTTTCATTCTACTTAGGTGATAGCTACGGGGAAATATTATGACCCTGTTTCAAAGACTGATCTTTTTATTTGGCTTCAAAAATTGCTTGATGTCAGCAGGACATGAATACAATCTTTTGGTTTTCGTGGAAGCCAATATCCTGTATAAATTTCCAACAGCCTTTCAGAAAATAATGAACAACATAACTGACTTTTCTTTGGTGTTTGTGGACAAGCACTGCAGGCAATGTCATACTAACTCAGAGGTACACAGCCTCCGAGAGGCTTTCAGCACCACCACAGAACTGGAGGAAGAAACACCAGCCATCTGAGAGCTTCTTGGCGAGGAGGTGACCGCGAGGGTCCTGAGAGGTTCCGTAGCAGCCCTCCAGGGTCTGCTAGTGTCTTCTGCCATGCAGCAAACCCTTCTATGTTGTCAGTGCACTCTCCAGCCATTGGCAACCTCACCGTCAGGAGCATCCTCTACTTCTTCCCAGATAAGTTAAGACACCAGGGTCATCTCTTCTCATTTCCTGCCTCTGTCTCTAAACGTTGCATATAATCCATTTAGCACTTTCTCTGCTCCTCAGGAAGGTGTAAACATGGCTAAAACCTTCCCTTGTGCTAAAGATGCCATCTCTTTTTACTGTCGTATCTTTTTTTTTCAGTCACTCTCCTTTTCACTGGTTCTTTCCTTTAGTACATAAACATATTTCAAGTCCTTGACTTGACCCTGCGGTCTTCTATGGCTATTTCTGTCTTCTTTCCACTAAGGCTGCTGCAAAGTCTGTCATGCATCCTTTCTTCATAGTGAATTTAGAAATCCCTGCTGTCTGGATTTCCTCCTTGAGAGCCTCAATAAAGCAACTCGATGTCCAGGGATAATTCATTTTGCAAAGGTTCTCACATGTGAGAATTCCTCTTTCTGAATATGATCCTCTGTCCACTTCTTTAACTTTATTCTTCCACCAAAACTTCTCTTCAAGCACAGACTGAGGTTGAGGTTTATTTCTCGTTGCTTCTGAGACATCTTTCCCTGGGATAGGAGAAGGGCTTAGCCAAGTTAGTGCATTCTAACCGAATACACCAGACAAATGGACTCTCAAACCTGCAGCCTTATTTCCTGTCTCAGTTAATGGCCTAACAATGCCTCCCTCTCCCAAGCTAGATACCTTGGCTTCATTTTCAAGTCTTTCTTCTCCCTAATTACTATATCCAATCATGCATAAAACATTTATATTCTAAACACTCTCCTTTTCATTTTTCTACTCATTCCTTGGCATCATAATTCTCCTGGACTAAAATAATAAATTTCTTGTGTGCTAAGCAGAGCCCCCTTCCCCAGGTCACAGCTACCTGGAACCTCAGAGTATCATTTAGAAATACAGTTTGCAGATGTCGTTAGTTATCTGGAAGTAAAGTCTGCAGCTGTAATTAATTAAGGATCTCAAGATGAAGTCATTCTGGATTTAGAGTGGACCCTAAATTCAATAACTAGTGTCCTCATAAAAACAGAGGACACAAACACGGTCACATGGAAAGCAGAAGGTCATGTGAAGACAGAGGCAGAGTCTGGAGTCATGCTGCCACAGTCGAGCAATGTCTGGGGCCACCAGGGGATGGCAGAGGCAAGGAGGGGCTCTCGAGGGGCTTCAGAGGGAGCCTGGCTCTCCTGAAACCTGATTTCAGACAGACCTCAGCATATGATAAAGAGACAAAATCCATTTCTGTTCTTTTCAGTTTGACGCTTTGTTAGAGCAAGCCTGAGAAACTATTAAATGCCTAAGTAGTTGGCACAGTGCCTTCTAACACCACCAGTCTTTGATAATGAGTTGAAAGCTATAGAATGTCTTCCGGAGGGATGCACAAATACACATATTCAACATTTTACATACCTTTGCTAAAGTTTCAAGAAATTCTAAGTCCTTTGCAGAACCTCTCGGTATCCAGGCAACTGCTGAAGCACCCTGCTCCTACACATGGATCTAGAGGTACATGACACAAATACAATTCTGATTATGCCATTTTCTGATTTAAAAACATAAACACGTTTTGTCAACTCCAAGGCCCTGTAATGATGTGGTTGCATTCTCATACACTACAGCCCCCTTGCTGAACCACCTTTTATTCTCATCACTGTAAATGAGTATCTGGTTCCAGATCATCTTATGCCTCTGTGCCTTTGCACATGCTGTGCGTGCTGCCTGGAACACCCTTATTTCCATGTGCATCTAGTTGTCTAATGAGTTCCCAGTCTTTCCTGAAGTATATGTTCTCACTTATTTCATCTGTGAATCAAATTCTCTCACTGCCAAGGATTACTATCCTTTTAAAAAGTGATTCTAGTCCCTGACCAGAGCATATTGATGAAATATAACATGGTTTTCTTTGAATATAAGCCATCTTTAATTCTAATATTGTATTGTGATATTTTGTTTACCTTTTTATATCTATCCACTGTGTTTCCAATTTCATAAAGAATTCATCACAGTATAATATATAAGGCTAAATATACTCTAGATTTAAAATTGTAGGCTTTTATTCCAATTATTAAAGACAAGAACCTCAGAATCATAACCTGTGGGATTTTGACTGTGACTAAATGCATAAATTTAGATACCTCCATTTTCCTTTCTGTAAGCTGGTTAAAAGGTACTTAAAGAACTATTGAGAGGGTTGCAGAGAAAAGAGATTTAATAATTTGAGCACAGCATCAGGTATGTAGTAGGAATTAATTTTATACTAGTTAAATTTAGCAACTCCTCCACATTTATAAATTTATGGTAATATATCTGAGTTTATAAGAAATAGCTCCAACATTTTATTTACTGATAACTCATCTGTGGAAGTTGTACTTTATTAATTTTATAGTCTTGGTTCTGTTCAATGTGTTCCTTTTTCTTTATTCCCTACAAAATAGCTGCTGAATCTGGAGCATTGGATCTCTTGGCATGATTACATACAAGTTTGGCAAAATCAGTAAATGGCGTATACTATCTGGTTGGCTGCCTTGTTGTGGTTTTAGTAGCCATTAATGCTAATGTGTATTTCTATTAATTCATTGGAGGTGCAACATCTTGATAGTCTATCACTTCTTTTTCTTTGTTCATTTATCTGAGATCCTGTCACAAAGAGACATTTCAGCATCAATTGTTTGGTAATCCAGGGGTTCATATAGGAAAGCAGCAGTATAAGTGTTTTATTCTTTTACTTATATGAACCTAAAGGTATCTGGTTCTTATAAAATTATGAACACCGGGATTTACACCTATGTAGTGGGTTGTTACACATATTTAATAACAATGTCTTGCGATTGTTATCAGCACTGAAGCTAAAATCGCTCTAAATTGACTCTTGAGTCCCCTTGGCATAACCCTAGTAAATTTTCTTTCCTGTCTAGTATAAAATGTGGTTCATACTGAACAAGTCCTTTCCCAGGCATGGCATTAGCCATTTTCCCAGGAAAGTGTTTAATTTTATTTGGAACGCCATTTTAAGATGTTAGAACTGGGTGCTGCTTGTTATTTTGGTGCTGCTCATTGTCTGTAAGCCTTGTCAATGGACCAATCAAGACAACATGTGCACATGTGCTCAGACACAACTACCTCATGAGGTCAGATGATTCCAGTCAAAATCAGAATAGGGAGCCTTTATTTTGCCTCTTATCAATGTCATCATACATCTTTCCTTTTGTACCAAGAGTGCTGGTTTTCACAGATACAATTAGTGTGTGCACATTAAAACTCCATAGTATACACAGCAGTGGTCGATGATAACATTATCACTTAATATGATTATAAAACATTAGAATATTTTGCATTTACTCTCCTTATTCTTCCCTCATTTTTAAATAGTTACCCGATATCTATGCATCAAAACACATCCACGTTGTGCACTATCCTTACTCCGCCTTAACCTTCACTTAGCTTTTCATTCTACAGCTCAGCACAGTTCCCGTGTTTATAACTTTCTGGTCATTTCGGTTATGTGAAGTAACTAGTTCTCTAGTTATCTACCTAAGAGCTCTTCAAGGGACAATTTTTTGTAAGTGTTGCTTATGAATAGTAGTTTTTCTGTATTCTTTATTCTTCAGTGTCAGCTTTGCTAGATATAAAATCCTTCGCTTATACATTTTTCTCCCTTGGTTTTCTTTAATATATTTCCCATTTTATTTAAAAATAAAGCATTGTTGTATAAAAAAAAAGTCTAATGGCAAATTGCACACATATTTATTTTAATGTCTACGATGCATTTTTTTCTTTTAAAGACCAATAATTCTACTAGAATATACCTTGATATTGACATAGAATGGGCACCATCCACATGTAGATTCAAATCTTTTATTTATGGAAAAATTTTGTTCTGTAAAATGTAGTTGAATTCATTGTTTTTTGTGCTTGGTCTGTTCTCCCATTTCAGTTTACTTCTTAGGGACTCCTGTAATTCTTGTGTTGGTTTTTATCTACATTTGTAAATATCTTTTGATCTTTTGATATGCTTTCTGTGTATATCTTTATGCTTTCATTGTCTTTAGGGATCTTATCCTCATTTTCATACTATAATTTCACATGGTATTTGACTTAAATACTTGTGTTAACGTTTGTGTGAAATTTATTTTCTTGGACTTTTAGAAGTAGGGAGCATTCTAACTTCACAGAGGTTCTGTTTCTCTATGTGTGTTAACCTCTGTCTCATAGTGAGGCAAAAATGCATGACAGCTTATTTTCTGTGATTTCCTTCTAGTTCTTCTCCCTTCCACATTAGTAACTGTTTTTACTTCATTTCCGATATTTCTAACTAGTTCAGTACTGATTGTGCTCACAGCATTATCCCTTTCTTAGAAGGGAATGCTGATGGGCCACACTTCAGGGTTCTTATGGGACCCAAGTACTCCAGCCCCGTTGGTGCTTCTTACCACCAGCGCCTTGAATCCGCCTGCTGCTGGAGCGCCCTCCCAGCTCTTCCTAGTTCATCCCCACAAGCTTTCCTACCCTCCTGGTTTCCTCTTTTCAGGTGCTTCAGAGACTACTCTGTTGTTTCCTTTTTAGTCTTACCACATAATTGCCGCTACTCCACAGGCTTTATTCCCACTAGCCTAAAGGATTACCTTGTCACCTGATTTTGTTGTAAATGTTGCTCAATGGTTTGATCTTACTATCGAGTTTTATGCTAGCATATTAGTTTCCTGCTCTTGCTGTAACAAGTTACAACAAAGCCAGTGACTTGATAGAACACAAATTTACTATCTTACTGGTCTAGAGTTCAGAAGTCCACAATCGGTCTCCCTGGGATAAAACCAGAGTTCCTGTGGGTAAGTAGAGGAAAATGCATTTTCTTACCCTTTCCATGTGTCTGAGTTCCCAGCTCACACCCTCTTTCTTCATCTTCCAAGCCAGCTGTGTGGTGTCTCTCACTTTGACTCTGACACTCCCATCTTTCTCTTTCTTTCTCTTTAGATTATACTGGGCCCTCTGGATAATCCAGGATAATCCCCCATCACAACATCCTTAATTTAATCATATCTGCAAAATCCCTTTGCCATATAAGGTAACGTGTTCACAGGTTGGGGGGTTGGGGGGGATTAGGTTACAGACATCTGTGGGGAGCCATTATCTGTCTCCCACAGTGGGAATTCAGTGCAATCTTACAAAGCTGCTACCATAACATTCCTCAAACCCTCTCCTGAACTATTATATGTTTTCTCACCATTACAAAATTCTGATAGAAGCCTGGAATGTTAAAAAAAAAAAAAAAGATAAATTTTGAATATCATAATTCATTCATACTTCCCTCACATAAAATTTTTGGGTGAGGTTATGTCATATTTTGTCATCTATTTTATCATAAATATTTCATTTTGCCAGAAAATATTTTAACCAATGATCAGAAAAGTGAGAGATACTAAATATTCCTGACGTGTGTGTTTATGAATCTCTGACTCCCACATGGTTCAGGTGGTTTACAATAAAAAGATACATTGAAATGAAACAAACAGAGTAGTTAAAGTTTGCAAGCCCCTAAATAATGCCAACAAAAAGTCATTCTCTCATCTGCATGTGGGTTATAGATGAATAGTAAAGAAAAGTCAGGCCTTCCATGTCTGTTCTGAATTAAAGCTCTTCTGAAGAAAAACGTGGAAGTCATTCAGGCTTGCACATTCTTTAATTTCTTTTATTAAGGCCTGCACAAAGTCAGTGTAGCTAGGGGGCAACACACAGGCTTTCAGAAACTACAAAGTGGAACAGCTGGTCCCAATTACCCTCACTACAGTGTGACCATATGCACAAATGTTCAGCTTTCTGTTTAAGTTCATGAATTTAAAAAAAAATAAATTCCTTATAAAAATTTGAGACATGCTAAGGTCTGTGTATACATTTATTTCTACTAACTTTTAACCTCCTAGTTTTGGTCAAATATACAGATCAAGAAATTCAACTATTTAAGGCAGCATGTTTAAGCTGGCAGAACAGAAGTCTTTTCAACTTGAAACTAAACATACAATGCAATAGTTTTTAAAAACTTCACTTCCTGGAACAAAACCTGCTTCAGGAAACATGGAACTTTAAAATAATCATTTAACAAAGAAATCGAGCAACTTTTCATTAAGCATCAACCATCGGTAACTTCTATGTCAGCTGAGTAAAACTAATGAGATTTGGCATTTCTGACTCCAGTGACCTTTATCAAAATCATAGGCCAGCTCTTAAATACATCACATCGAACTTGTGATAACAAATACACATGTTGAGCTGACCTTTGTAATAGCAATCAGAGGTTGAAAATCACACCTTCTCGTTTTCTCTACTTGGAGTTCAAAGTAGGTTTTTAATATTATTGTTGTCTTAGTTAACTTGAATTTTTAACATTTTGTAGGAACCAGTATGCTTGAGGCCCATTATTCTTTGTATTAAGGAGTGAAATGTAGCTAGCACCATTAAGGTGGCATTCACTGACACAGAAACTTTTTATAATACCCAATATGAATATGCCTTACTTTTTAAAAGTGGGACTATAGCAATTTGTTCAGTTTAGGAATATGCCTCAACTCTTTAAGTTAGTGAAAGAATGTTAACAAAATGTGTCTTCTGATTGAGTAGCATTATGAATAGGTAAAGGCAACATTGTGTGGTGCATTGGAAATAAAATACCTACCATATTTATGAAAAAAACTAGTGTCAATAAGAACAGAGTGTGCTTGTATAGTTTAGAAGTCCCATAGTCAGCGGTTCTCAACCTGTAGGTTGCAACTCGTAGGAACTGTATTAAAGGGCCGTGGCATTAGGAAGGTTGAGAACCACTGCCCATAATCCTTCTGTTTTATAATTAGTTACCACTTTAAACAAATATATTTTTCTTAAGATGGTATTTAAGTAGGTAGTCAAGAACATGCATCTGCAGTTGCAATTATATTTTATAGAAAATAAGGGTAAAAGGATACTGTTCAAACAGTTCTGTTAATTATGATTTATTAGTTTGCATTGCTTGGAAAACGAGAAATGTGATAATTGGGCCTTCTTTTCGGACACAGTTTATTTATGTTGCTATTAATTTGGAGACTAGGAGGTGAAAATAAATTACAGGACAACAATTACCGGAGTCCCATTGGTGTGGTCTGGGCTTTTTCTGTTTGCACGGTTTCATTAGCATAATAGAACATGTTAACAGGCTGAAGTTTGGTAGAAAATTGGTTAAACTGGATGAATGAATATTTATCAAAGTCCAGCTAACTAAATCCTATTGGAATGTTATAGACTTTTGACTATTGACAGAACAGAAAATTAGTTGTCTCAATGGCACTAGCCAGTTCTAGGAACTGATTTTAAAAGCGTCTCAACTATGTAGTTATAGCCTAATGGCATTGTGATGAAACGTGCTTCTCCATCTTCTTCAATATCTGAAATACTAATTCATTTGAAAAATCAGATACAATGCCATTCAGAAGACTAGAAATGTTTTATGGATATTTCTCTGATATGTTGAATATTCATTCAAGTTTTTGTAACAATAGGACTATTTCGCTTAATGAATTTTACCTTGTAGTTTATTTTTAATACCTTGACCACTTTAAACTTTTAGCTGTTATAATAATAACTAGGATCTCTCCAGTTATATAATCCTGGGATGTGTAAGACCTCATTGCAAGTCCTAAAGTGCAAAAAGACCCTTCAATCACCAACCAAATCTTTCATTATGAAGCAGAAGTGTGAACATTAATGATCTGTTTAAAATTCACTGTCAGAAATATTTCAGGTTGATAGAAAAGCATCTAATATTTTATATTGGTCTATTTCAATAATAGATGATGACACAACTTCAACTGTTGTGTCAAGCACAATATTTAATATTCTCCTGGGAATAGTATTTCAAATTATAAATCAAAATCCAAATAAACAACAGTGCTTCGCTTGAAAATCATAAATATCTGACAAATATCAATGAATGGTTTATTATACAAGTCAAGTATTGATAGATGGGGTGACTTGCACATTTGTTATTGCTATTTTCAAATCTGTTCATGCTTAGATGGCTCTCAATATGATCAATAAGCATCTTAATAGGGTGGCCAAGATCCTCAGGAAAGATTTTTCTTTCTTTTTTTTTTTTTCACTGTCACTATTCTCTTCTACATTTCTTGTTCTGAAGTTTTCTTTTTCCTATTTGTAATACTTTTCAAACAGAGACAGACTCCTCCTCACCTAAAAAAAAGAAAAGGTGCAGGTAAGTCTAAGGTACATGGGGAAAAAATGGCTGGCATCTTATCCCTTCCACTGAACATTAGGGCAACGTCTCCTTTATGAGATGAGGACGGAACATCTTGAGACTCTCAGCACCTCAGTGCCGTCATTGAATCTTACTGCAAAGCAGGGAATATTCATGTTCATAATCGGGGGGGAAAGACTACCCTTGATAAAAGAAGATCTCTGCATTAGAATTACAGAATTGTTCAGTTAGTGTTGCTTTTCTTCATTTTGGTTCACTTTCAGCCTGTCAAGATGGAAAAAGTCAAATTGTTATATGTATAATCATCCCCCACTTCTTTAATCTTATAAAAGGGAAGTGCGAGGTCAGACAATTACATTTGTGAACTCATCCTAGAAAATGTGCTACATATCTCTTTGCTGAATATCATTACATTCACCTTCAAAGTACTCCCGCTATGAAGTTAAGACACCGGTGCCAGTGCCTAGTACACCCTTTAAAGCACTTTTTCAAGAGTGGGTTTGTGAACTTAATTGTTCAACCTTTATATGCTTTGCATCACTATAAATTTAGATTTACAAATTACACAACATTAAATAGCATTCATTTAAAAATAATGTTAATAATATATTAAACATGATTTAAATTGCAAAAAGTTCACATTGGTGGCAACACATCAAAAAGTTAGTGTTATTGCCAGAGTCAGATAGAGCTTCCATTGGAAACTACATTTACCCAATTGATTCTTGAATGTTCTTTTTTCCATGTGTAGAACTAAAAATGATTACTTTTCATGTATTCCTTAGGAAACATTAGGATATGTTTTGACATATAATTTTCATTGCATTGATGAATAGGAAACACAGAGGTGAAATGCCAATTGTGGCAAAGGAAAACAGCTTTATTTTTTAGTAGAATACTTCAACATTCTATATAAATCTTATAGAGGCACAGTTCTCTGTGCGTGTGTCTGTGTGGGGCTATTTATCTTGGAAAATAATTCAGACATGAACTGTAATGAACAGCAAAAAGTAGACATATAGAATGCATATGAAACATTCCACCCTATCCCTCCCATACTGGACAGCAAATTCAGGTTGTTTCCAGTCTTTGTTAAAATTTTAGTTTTACCTGAGTCACCATAACTGGTTTTTTGGTGCACACAAGTTTACTGGACCATTATTCCGGTTGATAAATGGTTGCATTTGGATGCCAGTCAAAACTTAGCCCAAGATTCACTCTAAGATTCTCAGGGTTACTATTGACAGTCAGTGTTCCCTCCAAGAAAGCAACAAAAGACACATGTTGGTGCTTGAATTTCCACAGGGATTATTTTTCTAGTGTTTGAAACTATCTTATGTTTTCTTGTCCTATTTACTTTCCACATTAGGGAACATACAAGAATTTCCAGGCTATTAATTAGAGAAAAGGGGATTTGGGGACAGACCCAAAAGAATATATGTGTAGAGACATAATGTGGAAAGTTAGGAGCAGGAACAGAGAACATAAGAAAATACTTTAACCCTCTCCAGTACAATTTTTTTCTGCCACCTGCTTACTCCCCATTTTGGGTGGGAAAGATTACTTGTAATTATCCTACAGTTAAAAAAGAGAAAAACATAAAAATGAACTCATTTAATGATTTTATTATCTATTTCAGGTTACATAAAATAATTACCGTGTTTTTATTTTTGTTTACAAAAAACAACAAAAAATCATAAAATTGGATCAGAAAGGGTTAAGATAAATATTTAGTTTGACAAACTCCTAGTGCAGGAAAGCTGAATTTAATATTATTAAACTCCCGGAGAAGTTGTTTTTGCAACTTTGATCTCTATTAAGTATTTGGGAGAAGAACCCAATGGCTATGTTTAAACATTTCCCTGGTGGACACAAGGTACTCATTCTAGGAAATGTCTGTTTTTAGGCCAGCTCAAGTAGAAAATCACACCAGGGAAGCTTTTTTTTTAATCCATTAACAGAAATATGCTTTATTCTGAGCCAATCCCAGTACATCTTGCTTTATTTTATTACATGAAAATTTGTTTTAAATCTAGGATTTTCAGGGTTAGTGGGTATAGTTTTAACTATTGCTTTCCAGGCCAAGAGCTATCTGAGTAATGAAGATACTTTAATGGAAAAAGAGGATAGAAGTGGGTGGCACCTGTGGCTCAGTGAGTAGGGTGCCGACCCCATATACTGAGGGTGGTGGGATCAAACCTTGCCCCAGGCCAAATTGCAACAAAAAAATGGCCTGGTGTTGTCGAGGGCACCTGTAGTTCCAGCTACTCAGGGGACTGAGGCAAGAGAATCACCTAAGCCCAGGAGCTGGCGGTTGCTGTGAGCTGTGATGCCACAGTACTCTACCAAGGGCAACAAAGGGAGACTATCTCTAAAAAAAAAAAAAAAAAGAGGATAGAAATGATATATGCTCCATATATGCTCCACATTGAGTCTAAGATGAGAATTAAAGTCACTTTGGCTGTTTTAAACCTCAGAAAGTTTGATATTAGAATTTTTCTTCATAGACAACCAATGAGTCAGTTCTTTAACTCAAATGGAGTAAAACAAGTAGATCACAGGTACAATTTCATGACAGATAATTAGAAGGGAGTGGGCTTATCTGTTCATTCTAGTGAAGCAGTATTGAGCTAATAAAGTGTAAATACAATCTGTTCAACATATGTGCTTTAGAACTCTTTAATTCTATAAATAGAAAAGAGATAATTCCTTTCTCCTGAATTCAGTAGCTGAGGTAAAAAATCCTGACACAGTAATTAATCCACAGCTTTCAATTAGATATCTATGAGTTCCTTTGCATTATCTTTTTATATATTTCTATTCCTTTTTAAAATTTGTAGTCAAAGTCTTCTTTTGTAAATTTATTTTTCATTTCAAAAAATTAAGAGGACACAAATGATTTTGTTACATGGATACACTGTATGATGCAAATATCAAGGCTTTTGGTGTGCCTGTTACCTGGATAGTGTTCATTGTGCTTGATAGTTTTATTCCTCAGTCCATCGTACACTTCCCCCTTCATGATTTCCAATGTCCTTTGTATATCTCTTTGTATATCTCTGTGGCCGTGTGTACCCCATTATTTAGCTCCCACTTACTAGTGAAAACTTGTAGTGTTTCTTTTCCCATTCTTATGATACTTCACTTAAGATAATGGTCTCAAGTTTCATTGAAGTTGCCATAAATAACATTATTTCATGATATTTTGGTGGCTGAGATATACTCCATTTTGTGTGTACTCATATATGTGTATACACACATGCACCACATTTTCTTTATTCACTGGTGAACTGTGGGCACTTAGGTTGATTCCATATCTTTGCAATAGTAAAATGTGCTGCAACACATGTTCAAATGCTGTATTTTTTGATAAAATGTCTTATTTCCCTTTGGATAGATACCACATAGTAAGATTGCTGGATTCAATGGTGATTCTAATTGTATTTCTTTGAGAAGTATCCATACTGTCTTTCACTATTTTGCAGTCCCATCAGCAGTGTTGAAAGCATTCCTCTTTCTGTTCATCCACATCAGCATCTATTGTTGTTTGACTTTTTAATGATAGTTATTCTGACATAGATAATGTGGTATCTCATTATGGTTTTATTTTATATTTCCCTGATGATTAGTGATGGTAAACAGTTTTTCACATGTTTTTGGACATTTGTGTATACTTTCTTTTGAAAATATTTGTTCATGGCTTTTGCTGATTCTTTGATGATTTTTGTTTCTTGATGAATTTTTTGAGTTCTTTGTAGATCCTTGTTATTAGCCTTTAGTCAGATATATAATTTTTGAATATTTTCTCCCATCCTACAGATTGTCTATTTACTCTGTTGATTATTTTCTTTGATGTACAGAACCTTTCTAATTTAATTAAGTCTCATTGATTTATTTTTGTTGTTGCTGTATTTGTCTTTAGGGTCTTAGTCATAAATTCTTCACCTATATTGAGGTTTGGTGAAAGTTTTCATGTGTTTTCCTCTGGAAGTTTTATGGTTTAATACCTTTTATTTAAGTCTTTTATCTACCTTGAGTTAATCAAACATGGGATGATTCATAATAATTAGGATATCTCCAAGACAAATAATCTTTAATTTGGTCAAAGTCAAAGTGAAGGATAAAATTCTATAAGCTGAAAGACAATAGGAACAACTAACCTACAAAACAATCCATCAAGCTAACTGGATCTTTCTCAGCAAAGACTGATAAGTCGGAAGATATAATGGCCTTATTTTTAGTCTTCTTAAACAGAACAACTGACAGCCAAGAATTTTGTGTCCTGAAAAATTAAGTTTCAGAAACAATGAAGAAATAAAGGTGTTCCAAGATAGGCAAACACTAAGGGAATTTGTTACTAGAAGACTTGTTTTATAGGAAATGCTCAAAAATGTATTATCCCTGGAATAGCACAATAGAAACTCACTAGTGTGGAACAGCACAATAGAAACTCACTAGTGTAAAAACACCTAAACGTTAAATCTCCTACCTCTTATAAAACAATAGCACAAATGGGAAAACTAAACAGCAAAGTGTCATCCAACATAATGAATAGAACAGTTTCTCACTTATCAATACTAACTCTGAACATAAATGGTCTTAACACCCTACAGAAGAGATATAGACTGGATGAGTGGCTGAGCAAACAAAACCCAAATATATGTTGTCTTCAAGAAACCTATCTAACACACAAGGAGTCATGCAGACTCAAGATAAAGGGATAAAAAAAAAAAAATCTCTGCAAATGGAAAACAAAAGTGAGCAAGTATAGAATTTGCCATATCAGATGAAATGGATTTTAAATCAACAATGTTAAATAATATGTAAAGATGACCACCCAATAATGGTTAAGGGTACAAGGCAACAAAAAGACATAACTGTGGCAACCCGTCAGGCTCCTATGGCCCTGGTCTCAGTTAGCACAGGAAGGAATCAGGCGAGAGGTTGATTAGAAGTACAAGCTTGTGGAAAGCAGGCTGGCCCTTACTTTCTGGGTAGCCCCAAGCAACCTCCAAACCAGCCTTTTATTGAAACAGAATGATACAGGTGAGGGGAGTAATTAACAATGACTGCACGCTGAGGGCACGGGCTCCTTCTCCATAAGGAGCACCTGTGGACAAGTCGCCCATGAGTCCACCCCTCAGCTGTAAATCATCTTGCTTAGAGGTCATTTGTCTCTTGGTGTCCTCTACACATAACGATTCTCATATATATACATCAAAGACAAGAGTACTCAGATTAATAAAACAAATTATACTAGAGCTAAGCAAAGAAATAAACAATAGCATCATAATCAATAGGAAATACAACACCCCACTGAAGCAGAAATACAGCAGAGAAACAGTGGACTTAAATAGGATGCTAGAACAAATGGATCTAACAGAGAGTTCCAGACAAGTCTACTCCCAAACTACTGAATACACATTCTTCTCATCAGCACATGGGACATTTTCCAAAATGAATCATATTTTAGGCCAAATAACAAGATTAGGCAAATTTAGAAAAAGAAAAATTATACCATATAGCCTGTTTGACCACAGTGGGTGGGTTAAAACTAAAAATTACTTATAAGAGAAACTCTCAAGTCGACACAAAGTCATGGAAATTAAACAATCTTCTGTTGAATAATCCTTGGGTCAATTATGAAATTAAGATGGAAATCAAAAGATTCCTTATACTGAACAGCCAGGGACACCAACTTTCAAAATCATAGGATACAGAAAAAGTTGCCCTAAGAGGAAGTTCAGGGGCTTAAATCCTTTCATTAGAGAGACAGAAAGACCACAGATTAGCAACATAATGTCACATTTTAAGGAAGTAGAAAAAGAACAAATTAATCACAAAGGCAGCAGAAGAAAATAAACAATAAAACTCCATGAAATGGAAACAAACAAACAAAAATGCAGAAAGAATCAAGAAACAAAGTTGTTTCTTTGAAAAGATAAAACTAGTGGATGGACCACTAGTTCAGATTAACCAGAACCGGAGAGAAAGGGCTCAAATATACTCAACCAAAAATGAGCATGGAGACATTACAACTGATATCACAGAAATACAAAATAGCATCCATGAATACTATAAAAACTTACTAGAAAACATAGAAATACATAGCTTCTTAGAAAATAAAACCTCCTGACCCTGAATCAGTAAGAAATTAAAATTCTGAGCAGACTAATAATAATCAGAGAGATTAAAGCACTAATAAAAAATTAGAACCTGGCCAGGGTCTGCTAAACAAACAAATAAAAAAAGTAGCCAGGTGTTGCAGCAGGTGCCTGCAGTCCCAGCTACTCGGGAAACTGAGGCAAGAAGATCACTTGAGCCCAAGAGTTTGAGGTTGCTATGAGCTATGATGCCACAGCACTCTACCCAGGATGACAGATTGAGATTCTGTCTCACAAAAAAAAAAAAAAAAAAAAAAGAAAGAAAAGAAAAACCTCTCCCTAGGAAAAAAGTACCTGACCACATGGATTTATAGTCAAATTCTACCAGACCTTAAAAGAAGACTAAATACCTATCGAGCCCTACAAAAATTATTCCATACTTTGAGAATAAGGGAGTCCTTCCTAAATCATTCTACGAAGCTGTCATACCTTGATATTGTAGCCAGGAAAGGGCACAACACAAAAAGAAAACTACACAAAAATAGTTTTCACAATATCTTTTGTGAGTGCAGATGCAAAAATCCTCTAAAAATACTATCAAACCAAAATCAACATCACATCAAGAAGATAATTCACCAAGATCAAGTGCATTTCATTCAGAGGTGCAACAATGGTGCAACATACACAAATAAATGAACGTAATTCACCACATTAACAGAAGCACATATGAAGACCACATGATCATCTCAATAGATGCAGAAAAAGCATTCAGTGAAATCCAACACCCTTTCATGATAAAAATCCTCAACAAACTCGGCATAGAAGAATATACCTCTATTTCTTTTTCTTCTTCCTCTTCCTGCTCTAATTAGCCTCATATTTGTTCCTTTCTTTCCTGTTTTTGAGCCAATACTCTTCTTCCTCCTTTTTCTTTTCTATTGGATGTCATTGGAGATGTGGGTATGAGGGAAACTATGTAGATAATATCTAAGGTAAATTTGGAACACAAATGTAATTAGAGAATATATTAGTTTTCTATGGCTGCCATAACAAATCACCACAACTTGACTGCTTAAAACAATGTAGATTTATCATCTCATTGTTTCTGTAGATCCTGTGTTCCTTTAGGCTAAGGCAGGGGTGCTCAAGCTTTTTAAACAGGGGGCCAGTTCACTGTCCCTCAGACCATTGGAAGGCCGGACTGCAGATCCCGGGACGAGTCAGCTGCTAAGCAGGACAGGCAGCAGCGGCAAAAACACCCTGCAAGCTGGATAAATGTCCTAGGCGGGCCGCATGTGGCCCGTGGGGGCATTAGTTTGAGGATGCCTGGCTAAGATATCTTTCTCAGAGTTTAAGAAGTCAAGTAGGCTTCTGCCTATTCTCACAATGCAAAAACCTAGGTGTCATGAGGGCATGCTGGGGAAGATTCCATTTCCTAGCTTAAGTAAGTTAGTGGCAAAAATAGGTTTTGTGCAATTATTGGACTGCCCAGCAGTGTGGCTTGTTCTCGGTTTCTAGAACTGCCTTGGCTCTTCAGCTTCTTTCTCTTTAACAACAGCAGTAGCGGGTGGGTCCTTATGCCTCTTACCTCCTGCTGCTTCTTTTGCTACATCTCTCTCATCAACTCTTCTGCCTTCTGATTTTTTTTTCCCTTTGTCTAAGGTGGAGAAAGATGTAAAGTGGAGCTGGAGTAGCAAATGGAAGATATGTAACATACAATATTACGTTCTTTAAGTGGTTATTATAAAGAATAAATAAATTTTAAAATTCATGCAAACCACTTATATTTGTAAGGCAAACATGATTACATTGAACCAAACTGCAGCTCAGGATAATCTCCCTAATTTATAGTCACCTAATGAGCAACTTTAGTTTTATATTCAAAGTCTCCTTTGGCAACATATTTGAAAATGTAACAACAGGGGATGAACTTACGAGGATCCAAATCCTGTCTAATATACTGATATGGCATTGTTAACATTTTAATCTGTACTCATTGAGTTGAATTAGATATAATACAACACACAGAAGTAAAGCTAAGAGTCTTTAATCTATAGAACAATTGAACTTTGGAAAATAGTGATTGAAAATTGATATATATTTATACTAAGCAGTATTAAGCAAGTTCCTTTTTATAGTGACTTTTTACTTAAGGAATTATCGTATTATTTGCAAATATATTGTTGACAATGAAAATCACTGCAATAATTTAATAATTTTTTCATATCCAGTTCCTTATTCTTGTATATCTTATTTTATTTTATTTTTAAAAATCAAAATACAGCCTATATTAAATCTCATTTTTAGAAACTAAACATTTTTTTTCTTTTAATGTTTTGTATTGTTTACTTATGATATATTTTTAGATATTGGATTACTTCCTCCAAGTGGAATGATAGACTCTTTCTATTTGTTTTCCAAAAAGAAAACAACTAATATTATTACCATGGATGCAAGCATGTAGGACAATATAAATTTCATATCTTAACAATATACTATTATCAGTTTTTAAAATTTTATCTGTTTTGGAAAGAGTCCCTTTATTTTAAATATGGTAAACTTTGTGTTAGATAATAGGTTCCCCCTCTTTAATATAATATTGTTTTCAGAGATTTTCTTTCCCTTCTTCCCTCCTTCTCTTCATCCCTCCCTCCCTCTCTTTTCTCTTCTTTCTTCCTTCCTTCCTTCCTTCTTTCCTTCCTTCCTTCCTTCCTTCCTTCCTTCCTTCCTTTCATCAAGATTCTGGGAATACAGACAAGAGTGGATACCTTCATTTGACATTTTAGTATAAATATCTTCTCTAAGGATAAAAATAGTTATATATCCCAAAGGAAGTTGGTCAATTCAGGCTTGGAATTTATTAAGTGGACAATGTGAGTCATCGTCTGCATTTTTAAAGAATGATCATTTATATAAAAAAGATGCGCTTGATTTTTTTTTACCCTTAATTTACACAACAGTGCTGAAAGGCATGAGATGATATTTCTAAATAGCTTTTGATTTATAGAGAAAGACTCACATAAAAACAATACTCTTATTGTTTTGTTTTTAATTTATCTGAAATAAAATTATTATCTAGGGATTTGTTCTTTTGCTTGATTTAAACTAATAAGCCTATTCTCTTTTCCATTTATTTATTTTGTTCTGAAAATCATTAAAAAATAAAGAATAAATTTGAAATTGATAGGCTAAAATAAAGTATTACTTATCTCATGAATTCACTTAATTGTACATCAAGAATTTACTCTAGGGTGGCACCTGGGCACAAAGGAGTTGAGTGCCAAACCCATATGCCAGAGGTTGCAGGTTCAAACCCAGCCCCAGCCAAAAACTACCACCAGAAGAAAAAAAAAAGAATTTACTCTACACATAAATTATAAATAAAAGTTGATTTATTAACAATTATGGAATGTAAAAAATTGTTTCTGAA
>NW_003852564.1:1347602-1358737 GCF_000181295.1 Otolemur garnettii
TTTTAAACAGAATATTTTAAAACAAATTCACTGTGATCATCCCACACTTAAGGAATAAGACTTAGTATAGATTTATTGATTTTATTTCTTACATGGGTTATAATCCAATGCTACTAAATTTATTTTGTTGCTCAGATTGTTCTTCAGCAATTAAGAACTCTTTCAGTTGGCAGCTGTGTTCCTTTGACATATACCCATCATCGTGAGATTTTTTTGATTGTTTTTTAAGCACTCCCATACTTTGCAATGCTACAGAGATGCTCCAGGTTCATCCTTATCTTTTCTGCCTTGGGCTTAGTGTCAGCCATTTCTTCAGGCAGCCCTATTTCCTTTAATTGGAGAATGATATGAGAAGTGAAGAGCTGAGTACTAGCTGCCCTTGGGTATTTTTGACACCTAAATTTATTCTATGGACAGAAATTTTTGGAATCATTACCTGTTGTGTATTTTTGATTAAGTCTCAAGAGTCTACCTCTGATGGATGTTACCAGGTCTGAGCAAGTACAGGATGATATTCCACAAAGGTGTGATGGTGGTTTTATGATCCTTATGATCTTCTGACACTGCTAGCCATGAATGTACATTGGTGAATCATATACACACATATAGCTGATTCATAGATACACACATATATGAATTATATACATCACACACACATATGTGTGATTTATATATATTTATATACATACACACATATACACATCAATATCATGGCCCAACTTTGTCATCTTTTTTTCTGAACTATAATTTGGTTTATGAATTGTAACAATGATTCAAATTAGGAGCTAAGATTGCTGTCCAAATATCTGACTCTCTCAGCCATCCCTGGGCACGTCCCTCTGGTGCCAGATACCAGAATATTCAAAACTTCTGGTGCTAGTCAAACCCAGAGAATAATCTCTTCAGATGGCCACAGTCTACACCATTTATTTTATTGAATAAAACTTGATTGAGCATTTTCCATGTGCCAAACACTACTCTAAACATTGCAAACCAAACACTAAACACAAGAAGGGAGACTCCAACAACCACAGAAACTTGTCTTTTTATCGGGACAATAGGAAACCAATAAGTAAGACATGTGTAAGACACTTTTGAAAGGTGGGAAACATCATGCAAAGATAAAACAAGGGTTATTTTGCACGTTCAGAAAGGTGCTATTTGGACTGAGATCTAAATCACAAGAGGTTTCAACCAAATGACAGTTTTTGTTTTTGTTTTGGCCGGGGCTGGGTTTGAACCTGCCATCTCCGGCATATGGGGAAGGTTCCCTACCCTTTTGAGCCACAGATGCCACCCCCAAATGACAGTTTTAAAGCTGCACAATCTAGAAAACAAGAAGAGCAAGTACAATTATCTTAAAGCAAGAGCAAGCTTGATAGGTTAAAGGAATAGATTTAAATCCAGTGGCATGAAGCTAGGCTGGGAGGCAGGGTGGAGAAAATTCATATGTGGCTTTTAGAAAGTTTGGAATCTATTCTAAGGGTGACTGGAACTTAGTGGGTGGCATTAAAAGGGGCATGGTATAGTTTGGTCTGGTTGCCACACAGTGAGGCAATTATGAATGAGCACATTTGTAGCTAAGCATGTGCAACACTCCACGCACTTTCTTAATAACTTTGCCTGTGTCATTTCAGTCATTACTTGAAGCAACACTAGGAGACAAGCCTTATTCATCCCATTTACTTTCTAGGAAATTGAGGCTCAAAGAGATTAAAAAGAGAAATGCAGACCACCTAGCTAGCAGGCAGGAGCCAGCATTTGGACTGCTGAAATTAGCAGCAATTTCACAGGTTCAAATTTAAAACAAACAAAGACATGTGATTGGGCAAGTTTAGAAATGTTGCATTTTATTGAATGCTGAAGAAAGGATGTATTGAAAACGCAATTTCAAATAATATTAAGACACTTTTGTCCAGGAGTACCCACAATATTTTAACCCTGTCTTCATTCAGAACAACTTTTACTTACAAAGCCTCTGAAAAAAATTGATTAAAATGATCCATATAGAGTCTAAAACCAAGCATCGGGGTTAATCTGACCCCTCTGCCTAGAGAGGGTAAGAGAAACCCATTTTTCTGCACCACTTCTTGGAACTTTTTACCTGAGGTGTCCAACCCGTGGCCTGCAGGCCACGTGCAGATTATGTGAGGATTTCTGTGCTTATCTGTGGTGGCAGATATCACAAAATGCACAGGCTTTTTTCTGTGGCTCACAGCTTTCATTAGTGAGTATTTAATGCATAGCCCAAGACAACTCTTCTTACAGTGTGGCGCAGACAAGGCAGAAGGTTGGACACTCCGATGGTAAAGACCTCAGAGGTTTTATAGACTTCATAGGAGTAAAAGAAACGAGAGAAATCAAACTCTTAGGTAGTGTGGGTGAGTCCACATGGTACCCTTGAAGATGGAGGCCGTGTCTTTATGCTGATTCACAGCAGCAGGGTTTGCATTTAAAAAGTAAAACTTGAGCTTCCTTAGAATTCCACACATTTTGTAGACTGATACCGCACATTAGCATGGTGAAGATTCCATGATCCTTGTGGTAAAGGCACTTGTTTTCCTTTTTAAAACAATCTTTTAAAATATCATTTTTAAAAATTTCCTTTTTTACATGGCACCTAGTAACAGTCTAGGGGAAGGCAATGATGTGTACCCACTTTGAGAAATCTTGCCTTACGTCATTGAGGGCAGAGGCCAAAATCTGTTTCTTGAAGTTCAAGGTAATTCAGAATAAATAATACCTTCTCCAGTCAGTGCCTACTTTGAACATTAATAAAGATCCATAAGATGGTTTCGTTTTCCTGGAGTACAGTTATTATTTATTAATGTTGATTGAGAAATATAATACATGTACCATGAAAACTGATTAACCTCCCAGAATTTCCTCTCTTCTGTAGTGTTGGAAAGAAATTGGATAGTGTACGGTCACTATATGACCTCTGGTATAACAGGGTCAGAAGAACATTTTCCCCTGGGATATGAAGCAACTTCAGAGGAAATCTGAGTCCCAGATAAGGTGGATAGAGGTGACTCATCCCAAATTTAGGGTGAAATTTCTTCAATTTGATGAAGTACAAAGAATTATCCTCAAGTTTCTGAAGATTAAGGGATTATTAAAAATAATAACTATATAATATTTTGTAGACATGAATAAAGCAACTTAAAACAATAATCCTATATATGAACAACCTACATTATCATTAAGAAGAGTAGCAACTGAGCTAGAATTCTACTTTGGGGCATTTTTAGATGGTAATTAAAAGTAATGGACACCTACAAAACAAGATTGTGACATTCTAGCAAAGTGTGAAAAATTAAATTAGAATAAATTGATTGCTACAATATCATGAGGAAAATGACCATCTGAAACAAATATTTTAAATGGAAATTGTAAATAGAAATTTCTTTAATTTCCTTTGTAAGTTTAAAGTATATGAGCCTTCTGATATTTGAATCTAGGAAATATCCTAATTTTTAACTAAGTAATATGAAAATGATAGGTCTCATCCCCCACTTATCACATCTAAAAAAATTCATATCCAAAAGTTATTATTTACATTTCTGATATAAAGTCTTCCATCTGAAATAGATTTTTTAACATAAAAATAATAGAGAATTAGGTTATAACTTTCATAAAAAAGCTATAAATTAGTTTCACAGTAGGGCTGAGTACATTGGATACTTTTTCTTCCATTCTTGAGATACTTTGCTAAGAATATGTTCCAGCTCCATCCATGTAAACACAAGAGGTAAAGTCTCCGTCTTTCTTTAAGGCTGCATAATATTCCATAGTGTACATATGCCACAGTTTATTAATCCATTCCTGGGTTGATGGGCACTTGGGCTTCTTCCTTGACTTAGCAATTATGAATTGGGCTGCCATAAACATTCTGGTACAAATATCTTTGTTATAGTGTGATTTTGGGTCTTCTGGATATATACCTAGTAGAGAAATTGTAGGATCAAATGGCAGGTCTATTTTTAGATCTCTAAGTGAATTTATGTGAGAATTAAAAAAAAAAAAACAGAGAAAGTTACAGATTTTTAGTAAAAATGTCAGTTTATTTTCTTATTTTAGTCTATTTGTTATTTTTGTTTACAAAACAGTGAATTTGTTAGATCCTCAAATAAAGATAAAAATACAATATAAGATTCTTCTGAAAAATATCTCTCTGTTCATTCTCTCTCCATCCTCACCTCCTATTTCTCTAGCCATTTTTTTGTTAACAAAGTATAATAGAACCTCAATAGGTTGACTGCCTCCCTACAATGACTACCTCCTTAAGTTGACCAAGTTTTTGTAGACTAGTTATGCACCACATGTACATATAGTATAGCACAGTAGGCCTAGTTCCTTATGTTGGCCACTTCCATATGTTGACCACTTTGTTATACTGGTCCACAACTTACAGAGGTCCTATTGTATTGTGATAAATAGAATCTTATGGCACCAAAGTATATGGTTAAAGTCTCTGATTATGATATACTAATGGTTTATGTCCAGGTACAGGGTGAGTGACATTCAATGATCTGGTAGTTCCCCTTGCATTAAAGTAGTTTAATGTTTTTTATTGACCAGTTCTGGTAGTTCTGGGCTTATGACATATGCCATCTTAATATATTATTTGACACTCTCAATTTAATATATTTTATTCAAATTTTCTGGATTCAATAAGACTACCTTGAAAATGAGGGATCAATATTTTTGTTTTCAAAAATACTATATACACAAACTTTATCCCATACATGCCTTCCACAACACATCTGCTAATGGTGACTTTGAGTGACTTGTATTTTTCATAGTATTTTCATATATACGTATATTTATATGTGTGTAATTTTCAGAAAGCAAGTTAATTTAACTTTTAAGATTATTTATTAAACATAGAGGATGAGACTTTGGCAACCACAGCATACAAGTCTTGTGGAGGTACTGAATATTAACCTAGGCTAGATGACTTTATTTTTGAGGAAATACTTGCAAAATATAAGCAATAGATGTATGAGAAAAGAAAAGAATAGCTCTGACACTGAAAGTTTTGCTTGCAATAAAATAAGAAAAATTGATAATGATGGAGGAAAAGGTAGTAGTAAAAGTAAGGATAGACTTATAAAAGAAGACAGAAGTAATTTTTACTTATAATCCTATGTAAATATTTGAGCTGCACTTATTAAAATGATGCTCTAGGGTGGTCTGAAGGAAAATAGCCAAATGAAGCAGAATATAATTGAAGCAGAAAGCATATCTTTTCCATATTAGGATATGATCTTGAACACATGCTTATACTAAGGAATTGGGGGCGATGTGGAGTTTACATAAAGCATACACCAGGAAAGTTGTGGAATTCCCAAGCTGCCATCCCATGTAAAAGCAGAGTTCAGTGCTAAGTTGTGTAAAGGATGTTGTGTGAGAAAAGAAACAGACCCCAAATCCTTGCAGCTTTGCTCCACAGGGATATGCCTTGAGTTAATACAATGAAAGCCGGAGTTTAGTGCCTGTGCAAGGCTGTTAATTTTTGCATGCTCTACGAATATAAATTTTCTTTCCCTAGCCTGTCATTTGCCAGACCTATGCTATTTGTCACAATAGGGACCAGACAAGGGAAAGTATATGAACCCAGAATAATGAGAACAAGTTTTATTATTTTGCACACAGGACATAACAACATTGTTTTTCTATCACAGATTTTTTTTTAAAACTTTATCAAAGAATATTAGGCTACTGGAAAAATATCGCTCATATTTGAAATTCTAAATATAAGTATTTTGTTTTAGACTATTCTAAGTACAAATGTTTTATTTTTTTACTGTTGTTATTCATAATAAAAATGTAAGAATTTTTATAAAAGAATCCTTGGTTTAATATTTGTAGATTTGAAAAGCAAACATAGATTTGATGTATTTCATGGCTGTAGTGCATGCTGCAGGTTAGGACTTAATAAAGTAGTGTTTCCCCTTTTCCTGGTTTAAAGCAATATTGAAATAGCATTAAATCATTATTAACTGATAATTATTGGGCCTGGCCCTTTTAATTCCAGAGAATGAACTGGTTTTTGTTACATATAGTTATAAACCAAGGCAGGCATCCATCCTGACTTCAAAGAACTTACAGTCTAAATGATAACAAAAATCTTTAGTAATATTTTTTAAAATCCTATAAATATCATCATAATGTGAAATAGTGGAAAATTCAGCAAAAGGAAAGGAACTTGATAATATGTGTTAGAGCAAGATAAAATATTCTGTTATGTAGCTCGTATTCTAATAAACAATGTATTTCTTCATATCTGGCCAAAGACATATCTACAGAGTATCCCAAAAGTCACCCATAAAGTTTCCATACACAGAGTAGATGGTATATTGTAGCTAAATGTACCTTTACTTACAAGGTATTCATTACAAAATTTTACAAAGAGGTAGTCAACATGAGAGAATATTTTACAAATATTATGTAAAATTTTGCAATGAATATCTTGTGAATAAAGGTACATTTAGCTACAATTTACCATTTTCCCAATGTATAATGACTGCACAAGGGACTTTTGGGACCCTGTAGTTGTACCATAAGCTCTCACCGAAAGGGTACATTGTGACGGTCTCTTGCATACCTCCTGGGTGAAGGGCTCAATTACAACTTGGACTTAACCTAACACATGCGAACAATGAAATCTAATTGTACACAAATACAATTGTTTGTGTGTGTATATATATATGTTAATCATATATGTTTGTATACATATATAAAAAAGAAAAACAACAAAAAAGAATATAATGAACAGTGAGATGGAAAATAAGTTTTGTGTTCATCTTGATTGTTTGAGATCAAGACTTTTGATACATTAAAGATGATTGAATATTAATATGGTGTTGGTATCTATTGTGAAGTTTCTAAGGATGCAGAACAAAGGATATGCTTCCTTAGTAATCTAAATTTCATTTTACAGCAGAGAATTGCATCAGCTTCCTGTTCATCTTCAAATGCAATTAAGGTGTTGCTTGCAATCGGTAAAGTCTTACTGCATGAGATTTACCTACTGAGGACCACTTATCTGCGTTTCACAGAGAGTACTTTGGAACAGTTCTGCTCATAGCCACCTTGTCTCGATTGCAAGGGGTCTGAGTAGGCAGCACCCCTCATGGCCAGTTGAGTTACAGCGTTCTGCTTACTCTTTCTTTACAACCCAACAAAGTTCTCAAATATAAGAAGACACACGCTATTTAAATAACACTTCTAAGCAAAGAAGGAAGTTCTTAGTTTTACTTTTAGTAAATGGTGAGAAAATACTATCCTCAAGTATCCATGAGCCTTGACATGCAGTAAGCAGGTTAAATATTACTTATTAAAACATATTATTGTTTAAATAATTTGGGAAGATTTAAACTAGTTATTTCCAAAAAATATATGGAAATTTGGCAATAATCAATTCATACCAGTCCTAGAAAAATAAAAGCATAACACTAAGCATCACTTTAGAAATGATGACTTCCTGAGAATGTGGTTTGAGTAACATTTTAAAATAAACTCATATGGTAACTTTAGTGAGCAGGTAAATATATGTAAAATTTTTGCTTCACTACCTAAAAGTAATAATAGTAACCAAACTACATTACTGTGATTCATTTGAAAAATTAGACAGGGAATTCTAGAGTTATAGGGTAAATGCTATATTATTTAATTTGGTAAAATTGTCCCAAATATTTCATGGCAAATCCACTAACAAGAAGGAAATTAATTGTGTTTTTTAAAGGAAAATAGACATTGCTGTAGTTGTGGTTGACTCTTTGATAAATATGATTTGCCTCTATGAAGTCTCTTTGTTTATCATACATAAAATTATAAGACTATTCAAAATCGTTTTCAATTATACTCTTTGAACACATTGCTTTATAAAATGCCTAGGATGAATGCTCAGAAATTGTTCAGTATGGTACAGATGTCTACTACAATATTCCAAAAAGATTATTTTAATTGATTATTTTTTTCTCCCTAAATCTAACGACTCTCGGGACACTAATCAGTGACTACCCTGATTGCCCAGTTTCTAGAGTTCTCATTAGTGTAATATATACTGAGCGATTCTATTTTTCTTTCTTTTTTTTTTTTAAGCAAATATCAGTTTCAAAGTAGAGTAACCAAAGTTTCAGGATTAGAGGGAGAAAACGTCGATTTGGGTTTGGGAGGAAGATTTACCCTTATACTTAATTATCTTCGCCACCCACTCTATCTCTGTTGAACACAATCAATTTATTTCACTTCTCAGCTTATTGCTTGCAGTACAGTGAAGCATGACAGAGTAAAATGAAACACCAAGAACAAAATGTAAAGGAGGTCAGACAAACAAAGAATATAAATGACGGGAGGCCATGCACAGATGTTGTGTAATATTTGTGTTTTAAGGTTTCTGCCTCAATATGTGATAGGGCTGCCACCATAAAAGTACTAAATCTTACTTTCAGCTTGACTATATATTTGGAATATAGCTTAAGAAATAATCAACAAAAATGTTTACTAAAGGGAAAAGAATTGTATTACTGAGAAGTTGGATGTAGGGGATCACAATTACTGGTTGAAAGTTGGGGGGGGGGTACAATGTCTTCCCTGTGTGTCAGCAGACTAGGTGAGAGAGGTTGGCAGGTCATGTGGCATGTGGCTCATTGTGATCACCCTAATGATGAATAGCAAAGAGGAAATATTGTCACATAAACCTAGGGAGATTAGGGCTTCAAGGAAAGTGCTGCTGATACAGGGTTCCCATTCAGACTTGGACAGGGACTCCCACTTCTAGGTAGTCTAGTTTTTCCAGACTGCATTCTCTGGACTCAAACAAGATCAGAGAAAAGCAATCTGATCTCATCTGGGTGGGCCCCCTGGAGTGAAAAGCACACCCTGCTGCCTCACTTGGGCCAGAGACAGTGAAGACCTCATTCATTAGCTAATCAACATGGGCAGAAAGTTCTCTGTCTGCTCCCAGCTCAGTGTGATATACAATCCCAAGACTACCCCGCTCACAGGTGGTATATGAACCCCTAGACGGCTTCCCACTGGGGGTCCCCCCTTCAGTGCTGGAGGTTCTGTTGCCCCTCTTTCCTTCTCTATTCCTTTGTCTGTCAGTAAACTCTATCCTGTCACTTATCTGCATGGTCTGTGAGTTCATTCTTGGAAACTCCAAAATTAAGGACACAGAATAGAGAGAAATTCTGGCACAACTGTTAATAGATTCAAATCCTAGAGAAAGTACGGTAAGTATTTGTGAAAACTGGCCATTGCCCCTAGGAGGTTATTGGTGACATTGGAAAGAAGAATTTGGGGGTAGTAGTTGAAGTTTGATTTAATTTAGTCTAATTAGATCTAGTCATAGGCTCGAAACTAGACCGTAGCTGGCTAGAAAAGGAGGAGGAGTATAACTACGTGTCTAGAGTACATGCTAAAAATAGCCGTCACCTGGGAAAGCTTTGTTGGCAGGAGAATGAAATCTGAGGCACCAGTATGAAAGGAAATATTGCATAATATTTTTTAAAAAAACAGATAGAGAAAATCCAGAAAGTAATTAATCAAAGGACAATATACTGAAGAAGCCAAAGGAAATACGACATTTAAATTATTTAAAAAACTTGTACTGCTGGAATTTATACCATATGGGATTGGTCACATGCTGTGTCTTCTCTTAGGAATTTATTAGTTTTGAAAAACAAGTTCCATCCCTCTTCATTCAGTCTTTGTACTATGTCAGCTTTGGTGCTCTAAACAAGGCCTACACTGACAGATATTTTTTTTTTTGCAGAAAATAGAACTGATTTCCGTGTGTGTTGCGAAAATGCATATGATCATATGAAGTGGATTTGAATTGCCCTGAAAGTCAAAGTGAGGTGCTGCATGTTATAACATATCCTTTAAAAATCACAGTGACTTGAAATCTGTTTCCAGAGTTATGGTGGTTTGAGCCACACTGTTTTCTAAATACTCAAATTTGGTATGCAGCTTTATGACAGGAAGTTGGCCTTCAGAACAGGAATGTATGTAAACAAAGAAATGTGGCTCACGGGAAAGTTTAGTTAACTCAAATCCCGAAGGCTGCCCCCACTCTGTGCTTCTTTCTGTATGTTGATTATTTGCAGATGCTTTACGTGAAGTGAGGATGAAACCCAATAGTCAACCTCCCGAAAACTCCCAAGGCAGTTCGCAGTCAGCCGTGAGTGGTGACCAGCTAAGCCAAACAATGAGGAGGAAGTAAGAAATTTCATGCCATCCTGCTTCACGAGGCAAGAAGGAGTTTTTCCTCCCTCAGGAATCAAATGTTGAGACAGAGCTTTTAATAGAGTGACTAAAAAAACCCAACAAAACAAAATCAAGTAATACAGCTGCCTGGAATCTGCACCACAAAGGTGAAGAGTTAACATTTATAGTTTTGTCTTTTCACGTGATTCACAGGCCTGCTGAGTTTTGAATCCTATTGTCTTACCAGAAGTGCATAGCTCTTTCTTACCTGTAAAAATACTAAGATGCCAAAGGCTACAAATTATATATAGTTGTGCGAAAGTATACAATGAAATAGATTTTTTAAAAAAGAACATTTTTGTCACGGGTAAAAACTCTGTCTTCATGAGTGAAAGCCAAAAATTCATGCAGTGCTGTCTAAAACAAAAATGCAACCCCATTTAAAAAACTAGGAGCTAATTTCTTTTCCTCAAGCAAAGTAATTGAGGGAATCACCCAAGAAAGTAGGAATGTTACTGTATTGCATTATGGAACTCTGGTTGTTGACATGCCTTGTGCTAATGGAACAGTGGGAAAATACACTATGGAAGAACATGCTGGAAAGGCCTAGCAGTGGGGCCCGGGGCATAGACCACCATCTGGGCATAGACCACCAATCTCCCAAACAGGGTGAGATCCTGCTAGTACCCACAGGGCCTTGAATTAACCCTAGGGAAGGTGCAATCAGAATCCACAGTGTTCCTGAAACTACTGCAGAGAGTTTTTGCTACGTAAGATCACCTACCTCCTAGAGTTTTGCTGGAAGGTAAACTCTCAAGAAATTGTCAGTGCCACAGGGCACTGCTTATCTAGCCACCAAACCTCAACATTGAGTCTGTAGACACAATGCTCAGATGGTGAGCAAAGACGGGGGGTGG
>NW_003852564.1:1358757-1370408 GCF_000181295.1 Otolemur garnettii
GGGAGCGCTGTGCTTGACAGATAAGAAAGGGTCTGTTTTATTTTTGTTTCTCCTTTTCCCCTCATCATTACCTGAGAAGCTGATACCAGAAAAAGGGAATAAAAAGTGTGAGAGCCACCTCAAACACATCCTATCTTGCAGCCATGAAGAACTACAGCTCATATTTACTGGGGAAAAGGAAAAGATTTTTTAGAATATGAAATGCAGTTTTTAAATGAACAGAGATGAGTCCTATAGATGATGGGACCAAATAATTGAAAGTGGGTGAAAATAATGAGACTGGGGCAAAGAAGTGTCAAGAAATGAGGCTGTTATCCACTGTTAAAGATCATGTTTAAAGAACATGAGCTCTAAAACTGCATAGATGTGAATAGTAACCGAAAAAAAATTACTGTTTCATATTTATAAATTGATGGTCTGAGATTGATCAATAAATTCGTACATAAGACAGTTAGGGAAGGAATGCCTAGACTCTTTGATTATTACGCATCTCATTTCTTGTGTTTCCTGTTTGTTCACGTGGACGATAATGAGTTCTTTATTCAGAGGTAGTTAACAAATTTCTGTCTGGATACTTCCTGAATCCTTTTGGATGAAGTATGGATGTTATCATATAAAAATAAATTCACAACATTTCTCACTTTTCATGCGTTCAAAATGCCCAAAGCTTTGGGGTTTGTTGATAGTTATAACCTTGTACTCTACGAATTCAACCACCATGAATTTATTTCCATTTCATATCCATTTCCATAGTGCATTTGTACATACACACACACACACACACACACTCTCTCTCTTTTTCTCATGCACACACATAGTTTTAATTCCAGCTCCGATTCACAGTGACATGACCCTACGGTAGTACAATGGGAGGGGGTGATACACACGGTATCATGTAACCTGACTGCAATACCTAAAGGCCTGGCCTGACTTCAGGTGCCCATTTTCTATCAGGATAAAGCCCTCCCACGAAAAGACTGGCAGTTACTACTTCCTCCTTGAGAAGTGGTCATTTCCATCTGGACCAAGTTTTATAAAATTAGGAATTTTTTAAACTTTTGGGAGTTTTTTGTTTTTCTTCCTAAAAACCAACTAGCAAATTTAAGATTGTAAAATGACCAGTTAAATCTGAGGGTAGAGCCCAGAGGGAGAGCCAGTTGTCACATTCACATGCTGATCAATGTTTCCAGATGTCCTCTAGAGACAATCAGTTGCTAGGGATATAGGCCAACACAATGTGAAAATAGTAGATATTATTTTAATTCCCTTCCTAAAAGAAAATAATTAACATTTCACTTCCATATACTTTAAATTTACGTTTACCCATAATTATCTAAAAATATATATTTTAGTTTGGCCCTGTGACGAATATGAAATGTATAATTTCACTAACACTAGTTTTTTTTCTTTTTTTGGTACCACATAAAGGTTCATTTATTTTTATTTAATTTAACGTGTTGTAGGTGAGTTCTCGTTATTAAGAACATCATAATAATGTAGACTTTTATTGTGAGTATTTCCATCTCCAGGAGCAAAACCTTTAGAGAATAGCAAATTTGCTAAGCTTAGAAAATAGTAAGAGTATACACGGAGCTTTATGGGGGGAAAAGAGTCAATTATTTTAAGTGACTATTTATATTCAAATGAAATGAAGCCAGTAAAGCTGAACAGGACCACAATGGTGACCCCTAAACACCCCATATTATTGAAACTAAGATCTAGGAAGAAGTTATTTTCCTGGCTCTACCCAGCTAAATCAAAACCCAGTTCTCCCAATTAAGTGGTTTAAAAATTTTTTTTTATTTTCTTTTTCCCCTGATAGAACCACTGAATTGTCCCTTGGACTTCATTTTTTAAAGTCTACTAGAATTAGATATTTAATGAAGAATGAGAGACATTCTGCCAAGAGAAAACGGCTTTCTGAAGCTATGGCCGTGGCCGTGGAGAAGGCATCTGAAGTAATGAGAAGGCATGGTGCCTTCAGTGGGCGGGGGCTCCCATGGGGGAAAGCAATTAGAGCTGACAGCCTCCAACACTGAGTGTCATCGCTTAAATATGGCTTAGGAGGTGAAGTAGAGTCACTCTGAATTCTTGGAAAATGCTTTTCTCTGGAATCAGAAATTTGGCAGTAGGATTTCTCAGGGTTGCAACTGGAGCATCACTGAACAGTGAGGACTCAAAATGCTATGTGGGTCATTAGCATAGAGGAAATATTCAAAGCTGTGATACTTCAGGAACACTGTGGGAAAGTGACTTTTGAAGGTCATGGGGTAAATACAAAGACAAAGAAAATTAGACATATAGACTGGGAGGAGGGAGAAGAGCCAAAGGTGTCAGAGAAGGAAGAAAACACAAAGACTGTAAAGAAACTCAGTGTTACGCAATGTCAGAGGAACAAATGAAAGATAATTTAGACTTTTGGATGTTTGGGGAAAAAATGTTGCAACCTTTCAGACCCAGTACTTTCCATAAACTACAGCATTTCAAATTCTTCAAAAAGGAAAAGAGAGCTGAATTATTTATTTATTTAATAATTGCTGGATTCAAACCGTTTTTGTTGAACAGCTACTATATGGTAGGCATATGCTATTGAGGCTGTTAGTATTATGTGAGACCAAACCCTTGGCAAAACCCTTCATCCTTAATATTTACAGCATGTTCATGGCAGGCAGGTCTGTGAACACTCCCCACCATGCTCTTCACTGGCCCTGTGATTTCTTTGGATCATTTGGTGCAGAAAACTCTCAGACAGAATGATCTTAGGAGGTTTCTATCTTTGGAATTCTGTTTTGGCCCCAGTTAGGAAAAATATTTATGAGTCTTTATTAAATTCCTATTAAATCAGTTGGGAGACAATTACTGTGGCTTGCAGGTGAAAAGGTTTTCATTTTTATGTGCATACTTGCAGTAAGAATTTCAGAATAAAAACTGTTGCTAGACTGGTATGTCTGCTGCAATTTCTTATTTGGTTTGGTAATATATGACAGGGAAATGAGATAAGTAATAAGGCTTAATTTGCATGGATATCCTTTTAACCTCTGCAGCAAATGCTCCTCGGCAATGGATGCTTCTTAACCTGCAGGTCAGTATTCTCTAGAGACACTGAAATTCTCTTGGAAAGGAATGGATAAGAAGGCACAGTTTGAGATCCCAGAGAAAGGACAATTTTACATTGAAGTGAGACTATTTTACTCATGTTTTCTTCTGGTACAGACTCTTAAGAGACCTAGGCTTCGATGCCAGAGGATGTTCAATTTGCTTATTCATTCCACAAATATTTTTGAGCACCTACTACGTGCTAGGGAATTAGGCTAAAGCAGTGAATAAGAGGGACAAGATTATTTTTAATGGCTCTCATTTTCTAATGTGTGGAGTTATACAATAAATAAGTAAATAGTTTTGGAACTTCCTTCAGAAGTACTGTGAATAAAAAGGAAATATGAAGTGTGTAATAGGGTCTGGGCCTAGGGAATGGGTTAGCATATATACATTGTGATTAGAAAATCATCTCTGAAGCATTGATGTTGGATCATGGACTCGAACAAGGGGAGATGATGAGTTATGAAAATAACTGAAGATAGAAGCTCCACAGAAAAGAAACAACAAGTGCTGTGTTGTGCAGAGGGGCTGAACTTAGTGTATGTCTGGAAAGCAAGAGAGTGCAGGGGGAGTAACAGCAATGAAGATGTGAGGTACAAAAGGCTAACTCAGTAGGGCTTGGTCAGTAATTTGGTTTGTTTTTGAGGGTAATGGGAAGCCACTAGAAGAGTTGGAACATAGAAGTGATACTATCTGATTTATTAAAATCTAAGAGCTACTACGTGTAAAGTAAATTGAAGTGGAACATCACTCAAAGGAGAAGATTCATTTAAGAGGCTGCTACAGATAGAGGAGAGAGGAAATTTTGCTAAGGTGGTAGCTCTGGAGGGCAAAAGTGGTCCAAGTCAAGATGGACAATGCCATCAGCTGTAAATTGAGAAGAAAACCCTGTTTGGGGGGAATAGATTTTATTACAAATGATAGAAGAGCTGTTTTTCTTAAATCAATAATGTACTGATAGAACCAAAGCAGAAAAAAAAACTAATGGTGAGGTTGTTTGTAATGCCAGGAGCTATACCGAGTATCCCCGACTTCATGATGGTAAACTTATGATTTTTCAACTTTAAGATGGTGTGAAAGCAGTACACATTTAGTACACTTCACAACTTACAGTGCCGTTAAGTCTGGAAAAACCATCATCCATTGAAAATGTCTGAAGTCAGACTGAGAGTAGGTTTATCAAGACGTAACCCTATTGTAAGTCAAGGGGCATCTGTGTGTGTGGAGTAGGGGTTATGTGGGGGATCTTTCATTTCCCACTCAATTTTTCTGTGATTCTTAAACAGTACTAAAAATGAAGTATATAAAGGCCAATCACATTTTTCTTACTTTAATGATAACTAGACAAAAACTAGATTAACAGGACTACAAATGTTGAACAAAACAACAGTAGAATCCAAAGAAGGTATTAAGGTATTCAGGCTTTTGAATTTTAAAGATTTTAAAAAGAAAGACAAATATTGTAAAGTCTTCTTTATTATTTCACCAACCAAGAGTACCTTAAAACAATAGCAAAATATCATGCATTTCTTTAATTCTGTTTCCCTACCTCTGTTCCAAACCCAGTCTTCATTTCTCTTGCTTGTTCATCAGACAAATCAAAGCTTCATCTTCTTGCTCCCAAACGCAGTTTGCTTGATATAACATTAATTTTGAAGTCATTTTAGTACTTGCAGAGTTACTCTTAGCATTGCTTTTACACTTTTGCCAGATAACATATGGAGCACCCAGTGAAATTTGAATTTTACGTATATTCAACAATATGGTACTGCATACTTATATTTCCAATTATTTCATAGGATATACGTATATTAAAAATATTTTTATTTGGACAAAATTGGTATTTAACTAAGTGTCCTCTATTTTTATTTTTCAAATCTTGCAACCCTAACCAAAGCTCATTCAAGAAGCTCTTATGCGCATTTTCATTTGTAATTTACTAAGAATTGCTTACTGTCAAAATATATCTATACTGTCACCAAGAATATCTGTATATGTTACAATTTCCAGACTCTTAAAAATATTTTTTCTCTTGGAGCTTATGCCAATTTCAGTTTCCTTATCAGTATTTTCTAGTTAGTTGTAAGAAGAGTGCAGTTTATGTACTGAAGTGAAAGCATCTTAACTTCTAACCCTTGCCTGTGATAGGTGCAATACTGATGGTTTTGGTGCATATGAAATGGTGCATCTGAAGCCTGTAAGTCAAGTGCTAAATAGAAAAGCATCCTTAATTCTTTCTTAAAAGGAATTTATTGGTAGTTTGATCAAACTAGCACTTGGAATAATATATTCCATTTTTCTTGGATTTTCTGACAGCACCATACACCTCCTGCAAGGCATGAAATGATTACCTACATGTTTTTTGTTTTTTTAAATTTCAGATTAATATGAGGATGCAAATGATAAGCTACATTGGTTGCATTCATCTGGCAAAGTCCCTGTCACAATAGTGCTCCTCCCCCAGAAGGTATGCCACGTACCCCTATATTGTGTCTATTAGGTGACAACCCTCTTTCCCTCTTCCCCCAACTTGAATTTAATTGAGTTTTCCTCCTGTGTGGGTATTTATTTATCTACTGGCTTCATGTTAGTATTTAGTACACTGAATTCTTGCTTTTCCAGTCATGTGATACTTTACTAAGGAGAATTTCTTCAACTCTGTCCAGATTAATACAAAAGATTTTGCACTTTTCATGGCTGAATAGTATTCCATGTACACATATACCACAGTTTATTAATCCATTTATGGGTTGATTCCACATCTCAGTGATTGTAAATTGAGCAGCAATAAATAATCTAGCGCAAATGTCCTTATGACAAACTTATTTCTTCTCCTGGGTAGATACTTAATAAAGGTTAGGAGATATTTCAGGGTCATTTTGGTTTGCATTGCTCCAATGATTAAGGATGATGAGCATTTTTTCATGTGTTTGTTGGCCATTCATCTATCTTCCTCAGAGAAGGTTCTGTTCTTAGCTCTTACCCAGTGATAGATGGGACTGTTTGCTCTTGGGACGGAAGGAGTTTTCTTCACTCATCTGCACACAGTCGTCCTACTATCACCTTGGTTGTTATTTTGACTATTTTCCTTCCTTACAAAAATGTACATACAATAGACCATTTGGTGATATTTCCGGCTAATGAACAGCTAGAGACTTAGGATTCTTAAAAATAAATGCTTCTAATCTAAAAACTTCTGCATTTTTACATCTGATCCTATGTTCTATTTTAAAATGTTATCTTGAATGGTTTTCATATAGAAGCAATCTTAATACCTATTAAAACCTTTTTTTTTTCTTTTTGTGGGAAGGAGAATAAAGGCTATTTTTAAATACACTTTTCATTAACCTGAAATAAACCCAAGCAGCGAGTCTGGTTGTCTTTGAAGAAAGAGAAAGAGAACCACAGTAAAAAAAATAAAGAGAGAGAGAGAGAGACAGAGAGACCTTGTTTCCTTGCAATTTGCAGATGTTAATTACCCTGAATATGGGGAAGGAAACTGAAGCAGCTGGCGAGGAATTTGACGGCCACATTTAAATTGTTTATAAGAAACTCTGGAAAATGTAGGTATTTGAGATGCAAGGAGAGACTGTGGCATTTGAAGTCTGAGAGAGAAAATAAAAACAATTGTGTATGCTCAGACTACGCTGTAGGATGCAAGACCATTTATAAAAAGAATAACCTTGCAGGTCAAGGCTGAGCACCTTGGGCAAACACTGAATCCAGCACTGCTTTCAGTGTGGGGATATCTTAGATGAAACCGATTTCAGAAATCTCTGGGGAAAAGGCCCAGATAGTTCCTCTTGAAGTGAAAATATTTAAGATAAATTTCCAATATTCTTTTTTAGGAATTCATTTAAAAACCAAAGGAATTTTAAGGAAGATATTCATCACCAGAAAGAATAAGTCATACTTCTAGCTCACCAGAATGAATTACTTCTTATTTGAAAAGTAAGTATTATACCATATAGCTTAATAGTTTATGGAGAGTGAGTATATTTATATACCATCTTCATCATGTCAGGTGATTTTGCTCTTTCAATTCAGATTTTTCTAAAGGAATAGAATATAATTAAAAGGGACAATCTATTTTGAGGCAAGATTGGGCAGCAGAGAGGGAAGAACTTGGGCTTCCAGGCACCTATGTATATATGATTTGTACATATGTGTTCAATGTCTGCTCTCTAAAGATGCAGCCATTGACAATCAACACGTTAACAGGGAGGTCTCAGCAACTTCTTACCTGTCTGTGTAGAGTTCGTGGTCTTGGGGCCAATAAGAAGTGCGTTCAGTTCATTGGCTGTGTAACCTTGTGTGAGTGAGTCAACTCTAACCTCAGTTAATACTTCTTTACAAAACAGTAGAGACATAACATTTATCTCCTGGGGCTTTTTGTTAACTCTCAAAATTCTACTCTATTGAGGATAAACTCTTCATATAACAAAATTCAGGGTTTTTTGGTGTGATGACTTTTGATAAATGCATAATGTAATGAAAATGCCACCACAAGTGTGATACAAAACATTTACATTTCCCCTCCAAATTTCCTTTGTACAGTCCCTTTCTCCCTAAAGCCCAGCCCCTGGCAACCGCAGATCTGCTGCCTGTCACTACAGTCTTGTCTTTTAAGATTTCAGTAAAGGCAATCAGACATCACATAGTCTTTTCTGTTTGGCTTCCTTCATTTAAAATGTTTTTAATATTTACCCTTGTTGTTTTATGTACCCTTATTTTTCCATTGTATGGACATTCCGATGTTGTTGATAATTAAGTAAGAAAGTTTATGTAGAGGCTGGAGAGAAGTTTCTGATTAGTATAACTAGTGAATGAATGTTAACTATTAAATTATAAATGATTCTTTCACCCTAGACATTGTTTTCTATTAGATTTAAGGAATGACATCATATTCAACAAGTAAAATTTTGGCCTAATGTGCAGACACCATTTATAATGAAATGAGAAATTTGAAAATATAGATATGATCTGGAAAACTTGAGGCTGCCTTTGTTTCAATTAACAGGCATGTTCTTTAGACTGATTTATTGAGTTACATGTCTTTTCTCCATTCTATTTTCACTCTGTGCTTGTAGATAATACCACATTAGAAATATATAATCTCCAAGGGTCAGTCTTTATTGTAGCAGACATGACAATTTATACTGTTGCAACTCCAGCAATCAAAGAGTCTTTTAATGGCATCATAAAACTTGCCACACCATTTTTTTCCAACAAGGAAGAAAATTAGGAAGTTTAATTTCAATATAAAAATGGAACTCAGAAAAGTGACCACAGATAAATCTAGAAGCTATTTTCAGAAAGAGGTTTCATTTCCTATGTCTTACTCACTAAGAGTATATGTCTCTGAAATTAACTCATTTTTTATCTGTGATCATAATCCAAAACAATATTCATGTGATGCTTTTTATAATCTCAAAGTTATAGTCTCCTCTGTACCTAGAACTGGGAGGCTAAATTTGGGAGGAAGCTTGATTTGATGTTTTCTAACTCAGAGGAGAATGGACACTAGCTCAGAATTTGAATTTGGATTTGGACTTGGCTTCTAAGAACTGGTGATCAGGATTTGCAGTTTGTGACCGGAACTCTCAAATAAAGCCAGGATTTATTATTGAGATGAGTAAACTGCCTGCAAATGCACCCCTCAGGCTTGATACTTACACTTAATACTACTTAGTGGAACACAGCTTAATCAGAACTTGTGGAAATGCCATTGCCTTTTATATGTAAAAAAAAAAAAAAGTATTGCAATTTATATTGAATATTTGCCCAAAATATGTTTTTTTGCATACAAGTTTTCTGTTACTATGTTACAGATCACCACATATTTTGAGTTTTTAACTCTTCGTTTGCTACTATTCTATGGAAGACAGGGGATTGTCATCACGTACCAGCTATAGCATCACAGGAGAAGCTGCATTAAAGCACATGTGCCCTCTCTTAACCCCATACTCCTCAGTGTGGAAAAAAAAGGGAGGAACATCAGTGGGCTGGGGGAGGGCAACATTTGGACTCAGGGATAAACACAGAAATTCATTCTGTATTTCAAAGTAGATCTATTTCATCTCTGTGACAAACTCCTAGTGAGAAGTTTGTAATCCATTGCTTGGAACTGTGAATAACATGAAATAAAACTTTCTTCTCCTCTCTATTAACACCACTACCAAAAAATGCTGAGGACGCTTCTCTCCTTGTTGACAAGGTCATCGGGAGGGTGGTGGTGGTATTTTTTTCATCTATTTCATCTATTAAAATGTCTTTCTGACTCAGTTGTCTGATGAAAGAGACCCTCAGTTGTGAGTAAACTGCAAATTCCAAAAAGGCATAATTATTTAAAAAAAAAAACAAAACAGAGATGGGTCATAAAGATGGGGAGACAGAAATCTCATCACTGTGATGAAAACAAAATAAATACACTAAATAACGCTCTTTGAGATGGCTTACCATTCAATTACCAAAATGGTCCTTCTATCTTTCTATTTCCAAAGATATTTTTTTGTGAATACTTACTGTATTTTGCTATAATCATATATTTTTTTTTTTTTGAGATGGAGCCTCAAGCCATCCCCCTGGGTAGAGTGCCATGGCATCACGCTCACAGCAACCTCCAACTCCTGGGCTCAAGCGAGTCTCCTGCCTCAGCCTCCCAAGTAGCTGGGACCACAGGCGCCCCCCACAATGCCTGGCCATTTTTTGGTTGCAGCCATCATTGTTGTTTGGCGGGCCTGGGATAATCATATTTTTTATAACCAATGTTCACATTTTGTTTCTACCTTTCATAGGATAAATTCCTTGGGGGAAATTACATTATCAGAGGCTTTAAACTTGTTTTATTTTACTATGACTACAATAAAAATCATATTTGATATTGTGACTGGATGCACACATATACACTTTATTATATAAAGTTAGGAATTTATATATAAAATAAAAATTACGCAATAGTTTCACCGAACAATATTTTCCCTAACCATCAGTCATGCATCATTATTTTTTATTCTGTTCTATATTTTTTTAAAAACTACTCTTTATGACTATAGTATACCAATCTCAGAACCCACTGACTGTAAACTACATATTGGAAAACACTGACTTAGTGATATGTTTGTATTATCCGCCAGCTGGGTAGAATCTGTGAAGATTTGCAAAAAGTTGAACTTAGACTTTCAAACATAGTCTTCCTATAAGATACAATGCTGTTCTTACTTACTAGGAAATAAAAATTGTGAAGTTTTATTTCCTGTTTTCATAATCATATGTGTATACACACACACGTACATAGTATAGATTATATGTGTGTGGTTCAATTATTTTTGACAACCTACCATGTCCTTATATTAAAACAGGGTGGCCATAAAGTTCATGTGCAATCTAAAATAGTATTTCTATTAAAATACAAAGGAAAAGGAATAAATAGAACTGGATCAGCTCCCAATGTCTTTTTTGTTGTTGTTTAGGTTAAAAAACAAATATTTTGTTACTTGTCATCAGTAAGTCATCTTCATGTAGTTATGTCTCTGGTGGGAGTAACAGAAGTGCCCGGCTTCGTAGGTGTCTTCCTGATTGGCTCTCAGGAGATACTTAGGCCTTGTATTGATGATATCCACACAGAGCTGCTATGTGGTACTGGCGATAGGAAAATGAAAGACTTCCTAGAAACCAAAACATAACCCCTTCTTAATGTCTAGTCAGGAACTGCTAACTCTTATTTTCAGGATTATTTCTTAATTTTTATTTAATAAAAGTGACATATTTCTTAGAGGAAATCTAAAAATTCTTTATATGAGATGGTGAAATATGAACTATTGTACACAATACTTTCCTTACAGCATTAAGTTTTATTTTAATTTTTATGTCTTTTTTTTTTTTTTTTTTTGCAGATTATCAGAACTTGTGGAAATGCCATTGCCTTTTATATGTAAAAAAAAAAAAAAGTATTGCAATTTATATTGAATATTTGCCCAAAATATGTTTTTTTGCATACAAGTTTTCTGTTACTATGTTACAGATCACCACATATTTTGAGTTTTTAACTCTTCGTTTGCTACTATTCTATGGAAGACAGGGGATTGTCATCACGTACCAGCTATAGCATCACAGGAGAAGCTGCATTAAAGCACATGTGCCCTCTCTTAACCCCATACTCCTCAGTGTGGAAAAAAAAGGGAGGAACATCAGTGGGCTGGGGGAGGGCAACATTTGGACTCAGGGATAAACACAGAAATTCATTCTGTATTTCAAAGTAGATCTATTTCATCTCTGTGACAAACTCCTAGTGAGAAGTTTGTAATCCATTGCTTGGAACTGTGAATAACATGAAATAAAACTTTCTTCTCCTCTCTATTAACACCACTACCAAAAAATGCTGAGGACGCTTCTCTCCTTGTTGACAAGGTCATCGGGAGGGTGGTGGTGGTATTTTTTTCATCTATTTCATCTATTAAAATGTCTTTCTGACTCAGTTGTCTGATGAAAGAGACCCTCAGTTGTGAGTAAACTGCAAATTCCAAAAAGGCATAATTATTTAAAAAAAAAAA
>NW_003852564.1:1370428-1426346 GCF_000181295.1 Otolemur garnettii
GGTATTGTGGCAGGCGCCTGTAGTCCCAGCTACTTGGGAGGCTGAGACAAGATAATCGCTTAAGCCCGAGTTTGAGATTGCTGTGAGCTGTAATGTCATAGCACTCTACCCAGCGTGACACAGTGAGACTCAAAAAAAAAGACATTAGTCATTTTAGGGAGAAGCTCACCCTAATGACTTCATCTTTACTTGCAAGAAGAAGATACAGAGATTTTTCAAATTCCCCCTGGCAGCACACATGCACAGCCTCCCCTCTTACCAACATCCCCCACCAGAATGACGTATTTATTTGCCATAATTGATGAACTTATACTGACACATACTAATCACCCAATGGCATAGTTTATTTAAAGTCACTCTTTGTGTACATTCTGTGGCTTGGGGCAAATGTGTAACAAGTAGCCATCCATATAGTATCAGGCACACTATTTTCATTGCCTTAAAAATTCTGTGTTCTGCCTATTGAAACCTTCCACATCCCATGCTCCCACTAATCAGTGATCTTTTTAGTGTCCCCATATATTTTTACCTTTTTCAGAATGTCACCGAGTTGGAATCGTACAGTATGTGGGCTTTACAGATGGGCTTCTGCCACTTAGTAATTGACATTTGAGTTTCCTCCATGTTTTTTCTTTTGTTGTTGTTTTGTTTTGTTTTTTTATGGCTTGGTCATCCATTTCATTTAAGTTTTGAATAGTATTCCACTGTCTGAGTGTGCCACAGTTCATCCATTCATTTACTAAAGAATACTGTGGTTGTACCCAACTTTTAGCAACTGTAAATAATCTATATTCAGGTTTTTGCATGGTCATCTTTTCAACTTCTTTGAGTAAATACCAAGGAGCACAATTGCTGTATCATATGGTGAGATTGCATTTACTTTTGGAAGAAGCCAGCAAACTGTTTCAAAGTGGCTACATTCCACATTTCCACTAGTAATTACCAGGATTTTCTGTCAGTCTATAGCCTCATCAGCATTTGGTGTTGTCAGTGTTTTGGATTTCCGCCATTCTAACAGGTCTTAGTATTGTAATATTTCATTGTTGTTTTCATTTGGATTTCCTTGATGACAAATGACGTGGACCATCATTTGAGGTGCTTATTTCCCTCCCACTGGTTTTCTTTGGTGAGGTGTCTGTTAAGGTCTTTGGCCATTTCTTAACTTAAGCTTTTAGTTTTCTTACTGCTGAATTTTAAAGTCTTTGCATATTTGGATAACATGTTTTTGTTAAGTCAGATCTGTCTTTTGCAAATTATTTTCTCCCAGTCTGTGTCATGTCTTTTCATTCTCTTGATATTGTTTTGTGCAGAGCAGAAATTGCACTGCATTAATTTTTCAAGAGTAAGTATTGGCTAAGAGCTTTTAAAATGTGGTTAACTCTTTAAATAATAACTCAAGTATGTGAGTAAAATTCACTTGTATGTTCTTTGAAGTAGCCTTTTGCGTTAGAGTGAGATTTCACTGAAGGTAATGAAAAGCTGCATATGTAAACATAAAACTTCTCTGAATCTGTCATCGCAAACTCTTCACTTAACATTTTTTTTCCAGAAGCTTTGATGTCCTTCTTTCAGATGTTTTTTTTTAAAATAAACTTTAGACATAATGGATAAGATGTCTCTGTTAAATTTGTTGATCCCTATTCTAGACACATGACTTATTGTTTGACCACGTGCAGTTTACACATACAGGGATGTGAACTGCATGTTCCTCTGTAGTATTTAAGCCACCTTTAGACATCATAGATTCTCATTATGCTATGTGACTTGAACTACAGCACTAAAGAATAGCCTTTTGTGGAAGGAAATGGAGCTTAAACAAAATAGCTAAATGGCCATGCTTTGCCCTGTCAGGCAGCAGATTTCATATTCAGTACCACGAGATGGTCTTTCCAAAGCCTTTATTTCATGTGCCTGTTGGGTGAGATTGCCTGTCTCACCACAGGCTAGAAAAGTCCTTGAAAGTTATAAGACTGTAATTATACATACTTATACCTCTCAGTCTGGGAGAGAAATCAAATTAAAGTCCAACCGGAGATGAATATTTGTTCATGTAAATACTTGATTTGAGGACAAAATTTTGAATTATTGTTTTCATAGCATTCGTTACATAGGAACCATGCGACAGGCAATGGGGTGTGAAAGAGCAGGAGAGACAGCAGACACCTGGGTGGTGTGTTTCAGTTTTCTCAGAAGAGGTGTGCCATCTCTTCATCCAGTGGTAAAAAGTGCTTCTCTTCACAAGTAAAGGCTCTATCGTCCAGATTTAATGATGCATTGTTGCTTGTAAATCTATGAAGCCCACTAAGATAGAAAATAACCAAAGAACCAAACAGTGCATAATATGTGGTCAGCACTAAGTTAGCTTATTGGCCAAGGGAATACCTCAGACTTAAGGTTTATTTCTGTCATGCATGAGTCACCTACGAGGATAATTTCATCTAAATCAAAGGAAGATGTCAAAAGTGGTGACAAAAATTCTAGATTGAGCTGCTGTAACTTTATTTAAACCCTTTTCAGAATCTGCTAAACTACTTTTTCCTCTCCAAAGTATTCTTGCAGATGAGAAAGATATAAATAAGATATGATAAAGTTTGAGATTCTGCAAGTGTGGTGTGAAGCCAGGGAAAGTGTCGATGTGAATTAAACTTCAGATGTTAAAAACTTGTAATTGTATGGTTTTATTTATGGCTATCAATTATAATAAAAGGATAGCTATTATCTAATTAATTGTCTATTAGTTGATTAACATAATGATAATTGAGTCGTTGCTAGGTATCAGTCACAAAAACAGAACACATTAACTCAAGCAGAAAAAGATTTAACACAAGAATTTGGGAGTTTAAAAGAATCACTGATAGGCTTAAGCAGGTGAAAGTTGGGTTATAAGTCACTGGGTTTCAGTTTTGATGCCTACATTTTGGTCTTGAGAATCAAAACTGTGCTGCTTCTTTCCTAAGTTAGAGTACTTCAGTAAACATGTGCCAGTGATAGAACTGACCAGTAATATCAAGCTGAGGTTGGACAAGGGACGTGGAGTCCAACTGGCTATGATAAAACATCACAGGTGCCAAACTCATTTGCCCATTGCTCTCTGCAGTTAGAACAGATGCCATAAGGTGGCAGCTTGGTTGGCGTGTTTGTATGTGGAATAAGAAAAAGCAACTATGCTTAGAGATATCCTAGAAGAAAATTCACTAAAGTATTGTTTCTCAGCTATGTGAGAAGAAATAGATTTTGGTCTTTGTTGAATGTTATTAAAAATAATCTTTGTATCACTATTCTATAAATACCTGTTGTTTGGGTATAACAAATAGAACAATCATAAGGCCTCATTTGGACATCTACAGTTAAAACAATAGTTTAGGCACAAGATTGATCTTTCCTATATTGAAGCTGGAATATAGTTGTAATTCTAATTAATGAATTAGAATTAATTATAATCCATAATAATCTCAAGGTTGATATAAGGTGGCATTATGAAAAATACTACTGGATTAGGGGATCACATTAAAGTCTGACCATTACTACAATTCTAATTACCTATGAAAGTGTACAATCTATATTCTAGTTCTCAGTTTATTTTTTAAGATGGTAGGAAATACCAAGATGCATTCAATAGCAACTTCATTATCTGTGTCAAAAACTTCTTTGATACTCACTTCTTACAGTTTACTGATGAACTCTGAAGGCATATTTATTTCATATGTAAGGAGGCCAGGCATTGTTTTTTTTTGTGCTACATGTGAATCCCTCAAGGTCACCACCTTGTTTGCCATCACCATAGGCCAAAGTTTGTGCCAGGCATGCACAATGATGTCTTTAGCACTGTGTTCCAAGAGTGTAACAACAGTGTAAATGACACCCTTCATGCTAAACTCCTGAATTCCTGCCCTGTCCATGCCTCTTTTCAATGCTGCTACCATGGTGTTCAAGAAAGCAGTTTTTATAATTATTCTTCATTAATCTAACTAAACCCTGGTAATACGGATGAATTAATAAAATCACATTTGGGAGAAAGTACATAGCATAAACTTTTCTTTTATGATAACTTCAGCTGACAGATGAGCAGAATGGCTGTCAAAGAATAATAAAATCTTGCAGCCATCATCCAGTTCAGTTTCTCAGCAGTAAGCAGAAGCCCCTGGTGAAAATACTTTAGTGAAACCAATCAGAAAAGATGTCCCTAGTGATCCATGCCTTTTTGCTAGCATAATAATGAACTGGTAAGAAATTCAGTCCTTGAAAATGGTGAGAATGTAAGCTTTGCCTTTTACAGCAAGTTTGCGCTAGTACTAATACATGGATGCTACACTAGCACATGCAGCACAGTTATTTGGTCCGTGGCATCCATAATTCCTGCAGGGACTGAATCATCAGCGGTAGTCAATGTCTCTCCAGGACTACAATAGCAAAACAGTGATATTTCATCAACACCATATACTTGTTCTGGTACTGGATTTTCATCAGCAGTGACCTTACCAAACACTTTAATGAATTTTTCTGCTGCTGTCTGATCAGCGGCTACCTCATCACCGCAAACTTTAATATACTGTCTTTCCTTAAATGTTTTCAGCCAGCCTGTTGAATATTCACAAGTCCCTTCAATTTTTAGTTCATTGGGATAGGTCTCTTCTTGGTTCCTGACCAGCATACCATTAAGTGGCATGTATTCACTGTGACGCTGATGGATCCACTTTTAAATACAAAATTGAGATCTTCACTTCTACCTTTAAGCAGTGGTTTCCTGTTGTTCATTAACTTTTGCACCTTTTAGCATATAATTTCCAAAGTTTCTCCCTATTTTTCTTCAGGTCATAGATGATGATCATCCCAACACCTGCCCCCTCCTGTAAGACATCACACACTTGCTCCACTGTCCAGTTTCTCCAACACTTCGAGTTTCTATGTTACACATAAAAATAATTTTTCCTCTTTTTTTCCACTGTTACCCATTGGGGTATCTTCAGTCATTTTTGAATATTTCAACACTATCTTTATACCAAAGAAAAAAGAATAAGCATAAAACCACAGTTAGGAATGCATATAGGTCTTGGCCCACGTGGGGCATTGTGGGGAATCTGCAGTCGGCACGTGTGGTTTGCGTAAGAGCCTTTTCACTACCCTCTATAGTCCACTTGAACGGGGGAACTGGGCACATATCAAAAAGATAGATCACAGAAGAAGGGGCCTGGGGGGATCTTTATTTCATGGGGATACTGAATAAACTACTGTGTGCTTACATTTTGACTGTGATCTGTCACATGAAGAGGACGTTAGTGGAATTTTCCACTGGTGGTGTCATTTCAGTGCTCACAAAGTTTCAGAGTTTGGAGAATTTTGGATTTTTGGATTAGGGACGCTTGACCTATATCAATCATAAGGCCCTTGGCAAAATGATTAATCACTAACGCTGCTATTCAGGTCCTATTTAATGTCTAGCAAAAAGAAATCATTGTTATAAGATGATATTTTAATAAAACATATTATCTATTTACTCTTTAATTGTTTTATATATAAAACTGTCTAAAAGATATATTAGCTCTTTAGATGACCATGAACTTAACTTGTATTTAATTACCTTCAGCTAATTACCTTCTATTTGTACCAGGTTTAGGTCTTTCTTTTTCTAAGGAAATGTAAGAATTGGCCCTTTACATTCTATTACTGTATTTTTTGAGAAACTGGCATAGAAGTCTTTGTATTACTCAGTGACTCTAAATATTACTTACCCTGACTGTTTTTTTTTTTTCTTGAAATTTAGAAGATGGCAAACACATACAAACCCTACGTCCCACAAGGGGACCCATACAACTTGTTACTTATAATCATGAGTTTTGATAAATATAAATCCTTTGGTTTCGTCTTGGCTGTCAGAATATTTAGAACTATAAGTCTTTTTGTCTTCTTAAGGGTGACCAACTGGTTTGTCTGGGATTATTGAGTTTCTTGGGGCTTGAGATTTTATTAGCAAAGCCAGATGGTTTCAGGCTAACTGGGATGGTGTTCACACTAATTTTGATTAGAAGAGGGATATATGTTTCTATTATAAGAGGAATATTTTTAAAATTATATACTACTAGGAAGAAAAACTAAATAAATTGTAAGCACACAATCTAGATGGGACTTCTATTTGACTAGTTGGAGTAAGAGCCAGAACTGAGGGTGGAGATAACTAAAGAAAAGAATCTGAAAGTCACTGATGTGGATGGGGCAGCTAAGGCACAGATGGTCCCTTTATGCACCATGTAGAAAAAAGCAGGGGACATATAATATGTGGTCAGAGAAAAAAGAAAATAGTCAAGAAACCAGGAAGGAGAGCTTCCACTTTTATCATTGGCTAAAGGTCTTCTGTTTCTTTTTAAATTTTCTCATCAAGATTTTATATTTCTTAATAATTTTTTACATTGATTTTTCACATTTTTTTTAAAAAACTAAGACTGCTTGGTTTTTAAAAAGTGTAAAACTTGATGGATTAGATTGGTACTAGGTAAGGAGAAAATGTCCAAAGGAAAATATTAATTTAAGAAGTTTTCATGTCAGTACTGTCACGGTGAAGTGACAAAGGTCTGAGTAGGGACGTTTTAGTTGGAAATGGTGCAGAAAGAATCCCAGCCACTGCCACAGATTGCCAAGTACTCCCTGGTGCCCCTGCATCACCACTTTCGCAGCCTGGACTGAGCCAACATATTGTTTTTCTGTCCAAGTAATTTTCAGTAACACCCACAAAATCCCCGGCAGTGATTGCATCTAACATAACACCTGGCAAAAATTCAACCTAATGTGAGCAAAACGGCCTTGCAGAATACACGCCTCTGAATAAAACCATTCCCTCACATTCTGAAGGAGACAAAAGGAAAGGAAGAAGCCCATGGTTATGAAATTAAGAGTCTTTAGCGGCTAATTCCAAGACAAAATAAAAGAATAAATCATGCATATTTTATAACCTGATTCCAGCATGACTAAGAAAAACAAAATTATACAGTTCTACCCAGAGAGCATCTGTGTGCTAGCAGCAGTTTAATTATTAAAACCAAGTCTTTTTAAAATGAGCTGCTTCTATCAGATTGAAGAAACATTGAGGGCGCTCATCTTATGTCTCAGGAGTTGTGCCAGCTCCTTCTACTTCCATTGTTATTTTCCATCAGAGAAATTCCCACAAACATAGATGACCTGTAATTTTATTAACTTCACTTTGTATCGCACCATTATGTCACATTCTGTGACATAAATTCACCGTTCAATGATACACGTTCATTGAATGTATCATTTTTGACAAAGCAGAGATAGAAGAAGAAAGGAAGCTGAAAGTTGCCAGAACATTTGCACCATTCTGCTCAGTTTTTGATTCAATAAATTGCTCTGTCACATGGAAAATTGGTCACCTAAATGTAGATTTTTCATGCACAAGACTTGATGCCCACAAATCCCATTACTGCATAATGGGATCTATGAGGCCTCATTTGAAAATGTGTTCCCTATGGTCTGAGCTGAATTTTGTCATGTGCATTGTCAAATGAATAGCCCCGATGTTGGCTCCATCTCCACACATGCTGACAGCCCAGCCTTGGCTCTGGTATAATGTTTTTTTGTTTTCTTTTGTTTTAGGTAGAGTCCTTAATCACATTAAAAGCTATTATATTTCCCTGGCCAATGAGACAGCTTGCTCTTGGTGTGGCCATTCTTCCCCAGCCTTGTGCTTTATGAGTAATAGAGTTCCCTGACATCAGTGAGCTGACATTATACTTGCAGCATAGTTCCTTTTTGTTTAAGGGTTGATGTTGCCTTCTTTACCGTACCTCAGTCTGGAACACACAGGAAAATGTTCAAATAGTTAGAAAAAAGGTAATTTTTTTCTCTACAGATTTTTATTTATGCTATTGTTTTACTTACCTTGTGCCCTGGGAAAGTAACTCGCTGTCAACCCATTTTTCTGGGGTTTTTTTTATGTTATGAGAAGACAAGTAATTTAATTTCTCTATGCATCTAGCATAGAGAAATTAAAATGAAAATAAAAAGATTAAGAGGTATGTGACATCCAGAAAATGAAAATAAAAACCTACACCTTTAGACAATGCACATGTTCTATAGTAAAGTTGTGCATTTTTAAAAGAAAAGTCACACAAATCACACTTGCAAAGAAAATGTAGAGTTATACATTAGTAAAAATATCTTATTTCTGGAAAAATTATTCTCAAACATATGCTATTTTGTTTCTATGAATTCTCTTAAAATCTCATACTAACCAAAATTTGAAAACGAGAACATTGTTCCTGCAGTAAACTATGTGTGGACAAATTATTCAGAGACACCTATTTACCCCAGACACGTGTAGATCTCTACCTAAGGGTCCTCGGTAAAAATAACAAATGGTGAGAAAAGGAAGCGTTCCTCCCTGCACCTTCCCAGGGGAATGCAAATGGATATACATCAGGAATGAAACAGACTTTTTAGAAGCACAGGAAAACACCTGCGAGATATGAAACATAAGATATTATTCTTTTTGTTCTATGACAATGTAAAAATCACATCTCTTCCCAAGAGTTCAGATACTGCATATGAAAGTAATTGATCCTGAGCAGCAATTCCCGGCGTGCTAGACCTGCCGTAGCTTCAGACACAGGTTGATGTATGTAGATAAACAATCCAGCTCTAGCCACAGCAGCAAATGTTTTTAAAATACTCACTGAAGCTATACAAGAGGATCCCCACATAGAAATCTCATGGCCACTAGTGCTTAACAGCAACGCAAAGGCCGTGCGGCTCCTGCCTGCTACAGAGACACCCTGTCAGCTTCTTTCTGGCTCATTTCTGAGACATAGGCCCGTGTCTAGGAACAGGATGTGGAGATGCACAGGTTTGCCATCCAGGATGCAGAGAAACCAGTCAAACAAGAACACCCACCTTCGTTCTATGAGTTACTGTTTGAAAGAAAAAAAAGAACCATGGTTCCATCACACCTGCTACCAGGTTTCCGTTCTGTTTAGTTATCTTCCTAATTCAGGAGGAACTTTGAGCCAATTACTTTCTGTTTCTGTAAATGAGGCCGGGCTAATTCTTTAGGAAGCCTTAAATTACCAGAGATGCCCAGAGGGCCCAAAGCCTTGGCCTAATGAAAGCACGGCTTAGATTCAGTATCACTGCAGCTTTAGCTCCAGGTCTTATTTGCTATCTTCCCCCCAAATAGAGGAAAGTGCCAGCTGAAAGATGGCCAGATTTGGGCCCCAGGCAATAACACTTGGAAATGGGGAATCCATTATATAGGAAAGTTGCTAGGATCAGTGTGAGGTGTGAAAACTGGGGGATGGAAAGTTTTCAGAGAAGAGGGAGATGGGAAGTGAAGGGAAGATTGAGAACTTAAAGTTTTGAATAATTCTACAATTAGCAAAGTGACCTTCACTAAATGAGTTCATGTGTAATTTTGTGTGATTAATGTCAGGGTTTCTAATATACTAAAATTATTTGGGATCAATTGGGATAATAAATGTGAGACCATTTCATAAAATTCAAGGATGATATGAATGGGAAGTTTTGGTCTTAAGTTATTACAGCTATTTTACCAACTGAAAGGCCTGGGGACACAGAAAAATTTAAATTAATAGGATATTAATTATTCTGTACTTTAGTCACCTGTAATTTCTTTTCTGAATTTTGTTTTTTTTTTTTTTAAAAGAGGAGAAGGTAATGTCTGAAGTGTAGGTGTTTAAAACTCCATTTGTCCAAGATGTCACATACCTCTTAATCTTTTAGGTAGTGTGGCAATTACCTCAGTACCACTTAATGTATTCCTAACTCTTTATTACTGTAGTTGCCTAAAAATTTCTCAAACCAGCAGTAGTTGAGTTTTGACACAAGCCTGGATGATCCAATAGGATATACTCACCCAGCTGATAAATGATTCAACTTACTGGCCTGGACTCCGTTTTTTAGAGACTTTTCTCTCCAGTTGGAAATCTGCTAGCTGCAGCTTGCTCTGTTAATGACCCTAACGTTTCACCTATTCTTGTATGCCTCGCCTTTGCTGTGTGACTCTATAGTTCCTGCTACTGGTGGGTACAGTATGTTTCTTTTGCTTTGGGTTGGCCATGTGACTTGCTTTGGCAAACAGAATATGGCAGAAATGATGATGTGCCAACTCCATCCTGCACCTCAAGCCCTAGAAGCCCTGAAGCTTTCAAGTAGTTCTTCTAATCCGCTGCTGTTTCCCTCAGAAAAGCTCGCCTTGAATATCAGCTTGTCTAAGGGGCACGACGGAATGGGGAAGAGCTGTGTCAGCCTGGGTTAACCATCCCCAGGATACCCTGCAGATGCATGAGTTGAATCAATATTTTGCAGGATTTTGAGAACCTGTGCCTATATGTTACGCAGGATTATTCTAGAAACTGCTAATTGCTACACTGAACCTCCATAACCAGTCACCTCTTTTGGTGCCATGGGAGTGAGCAGAGTGACAAACTCTTCAGATCACCTTCTTCTTGACCTCTCTTTTTATCTTGTCTCTCTATGCTCGGGATATTAACACAGTCACCTCTCTAATCATTCTGCAGATTCTTTTATTTTCAGCATTGGTTAAAGAAATATTCTTTTGAAATAATAGTGGTAAACACAGTTCCTTCAAAATAAAAAATAGAAAACCTTTAATGAAAAATTTCACCACTTCTTGTACAATTCTTTACACCCACAATTGTCTGAGATTTAAACCCAGTATTTAAGATGATCCCAATATATAGCCACTAACGCAAAACAAAAGGGATTTAAAACTAGCCATTCGATTAGCAGCCACACCTCTGGGAGTGGCTGAATGGCACTCTGGGATGGGCTGGGTGAGGTCTTTCATCCTAGGCAGAAGCTAGTTGCGGGAGCAAGGCCCCAGCTAAACATGTAAACCTGGGAAAGCTAATTTCTGAGCATTTTTGTCTTCCTTTACCAAAAGGTTGAAAATACCTATTTTCTCAGTTTATTTTAAGAACTAAATGCAAAAAGCATATCTGAGAACATTTAACAACTTGTATGAATCAGTAAACGGCAGCCTGTTCCTTTTTCTCCAACCAGACGTGTATCCTATATCATCTCCTTCCTTGTTACTACCTCCTTATATGTGTTTAAATAAATGGCATTCTATTTCATTTAGTACAAAACAGTACAATTTATTATAAATAATAAGTAATTTATTATTATGTCAGATGGGACTGTGTGAAATTTAGCAGAAGGAGCCTAAGGCATGTATAATCCCCCCCACCTCATTGTACATGTCCATGTTCAAAAGACAAACGCCTTGAATTCAGCTTTCATTTTGAATTCAAAGGAAGTTGAAAATTCAGAACAACAGAAGCCTGTCCAATTTATTTTTTCTTTGTAATTGTATATCTTGTATTCCTCCCCTTGGTGCATAGGAGCTGGTTGAGAAATCGATGCTTCTTTTCTCGACTACCTTATCTTGAAAAGATTATGATCCTTAATTGGCCTTTGAATCCAAAGACGGACTTAATTTTTTTCCCATGAAAATCCATATTGTTAAGATTATCTGGGATACCCACTGTGGGCAAACAAAAATTATGTTGACTTGATCATATAAAAAACAAGTAAATATTAAAGTATTTAATATTCATGTATTTAAAAATACATTAGTGTAATATTGCTTTTTCTAATGGCTTAAAAGGATATTAAAAGCTATGAGTTACTTTTTTTCCCCTAAAGAGCTTTTCCCAACAAGCAAAAAAAAAAAAAAAAACCCATGAATAACTGTATTTCAAGATTTTTCTTCATTATAATCCCCCTTCAGATGTTTTTAGACACTAAAGAATTTTTCAAAGATTAACCTTTGGAAAATGTCTTTTTATAAAAGAAGAAACAAAAGGAAAAGAAAACTAAGTGAAATTTCCCAGAGAAACTCTTGCTAATTTACATTAATGGGTATGCAGGTCATATGGAAAATTAAACAGCAAAATCTAAATTTTCAGGGCAAAGGAACTTATGCACACAAATCCTATTACCAGCTAATGGGATTTGTGTGGGTCCCCGGTGACCTATTTAGAAAATTTACTACCCGCTGTTCAAGATGAATATATCATGTGAACTAAACCCAAATACACAGTCCTACTGTTCGCTTTATCCCAATCTGTGGAGCGATGCCCCAAGATTGCCACAGGATGCTGGCAACCATAGCAGTACGTCTATCTGATGGGCAGTACAAAATGACATCTGTATTTTCTCCTTTCAGTTCTCTAAAATTTCTTTCAAATTTTTTTAGAAAAGCCATCTTCCTTCCTTTCCTTCTTCTCCTCTCCACACTCCTTCCTTCTTTTCTGCCACCTTCCCGTCATTTCCATTCTCATTTTTGAAGGTTGAAAGGAAACAAAACAAGCATTAAAGAATTAATGTTCCCATGGTGTCTGGAACGGGTGAAGAGACTGAGCTTTGTGTTGCCTCACTGCTGTGATATAGATGCCCCAAGTTTGGAGAAATATTGGAACTCGTAAGTCAGGCCTCTCAGACTCTGAGAAAATGCACTACCGAAACAACCAGAAACTTAGTACAGTACGCTGTTATTGGCCTTGAATTCCTTTTTGTGCAATGCTCCTTTTCCCAGCACCCATTCTCTCGGGACCTGGGCACTGACTACTCCCATGTAGTTCCTCAACTGATACAGAATCACACTCCAGAAGGCATTGCTCTATCCTTCAAAATGGCATGTCTCTGCTCAGCAGCCAATGGAAACATTTATTTCCTCAAAGTATAAAGCTCAACTTCTTTTTTGAGACATACAATCTGAACAAAGTAAACCCATATCAGACTAGAGCACAGAGGAATTATCCCCCCTTAGAGTACTGACATTTTAAATATTTTTGTAACTGAAGAATTAAACAGCTTAATAATGATGAAATGCCAAAAAACATTATAAGAAGGTGGGACAAGAAGGGAATTTGGGCAAGGAATTCCTCTTGATAAGATCATCAGTCTTACCTAGAGTTACCTTTTAAACAAATCTAAGATGGATAAAACTTAAAGTAATGTAAAATTGGATTAATGTGATGTATGCATAAGGATTTATAAGAAAATAAGGACACTTACCTAACCTCTTTTTGACTTACTTTCCAGCAACTGGAACTTTTAAAACATGAATGAAATTATAACCGGTCTGTGTATATATAATTTTGTGTTTTATTTCATGTAGAAATTGACTTCCCCCCCCCCCAAATTTCAGAACATTTTAGCAGATACATCTGTACACGATCTCGGTTTATTGTACTGTCTATTGATACATGGACCTCCATGACCTCGTCACTTTGTTCTTTTACCTCTGGATAATACAACAAGAGTTACTGGATTCAATTTTAACCTTGCAACATTTGGGGGGGACATTTTGTAAGAATTGATATATTTTATGACTCTCATGCTTTCATAAAGTTTTCCAAAGTTCAAAGAGAAAATACTTTAACAGAATAAAACTTATTCTATTTTGTAATCACCATATAGATCCATCAAACACTTTTATTCAAAATATTGATTGTGAGATCTTAATAATCTATTTTTTTTGTATGTCTCTTAACACTATTGGTATTATTTTATCTTTACTCTTCATTGTAGTGAAAGAGTTGTTCATTGTTCAAAAATGATTTTCAGTTACACTAAAAATATCTTATATAATAACATGAAAAATGATGAAATGATCTAAATGATGATGCAAAAGTGAAATAAACTGCTATACCTCAAGTTCATTATTGTGTTGCCCAAAGCATGTGTCATTCAAGAAGGTATCAAAGAAATTTGCCAATACTTTTGTTGTGTTTTTATATTTCACCGAACACAGTAAAAATTCTGAATTTTTGTCTTTCTGCTTATATTAGCAATCAGAAGAGGAAGACTTTTCACATGAATTAGACAAATATAATTGATACAATGACAGAAATTAGTACCAAGTATTATATGGTGTTAAAATTGATCATATTGGCAAAATCTCAGATTATGCGTTTTCAGATTGATGAGACTTTACAAGAAGTTTTGCAAGCTCAAAATTGATGGGTGGGTAATATGTTTCTAAGGCCTAAAATTGTATGATTTTCTCATCTATATAATTAGCAGAAAGAAGGATTTCTAATATACAATTTTTGACAAAAAATTAGGCCATCCATTTTGCTTAGATATATGATTATATCGCTTCACAATTTTATAATTTTTATGCCAAAATTTACTTGACACAAACAAATTTGCTATGATTAATTTGTGATCAGTTTTTAATAAAAGTTAAATTGAAATTTTATTTTAAGATGTTGGAAGATTATAAAAACAACTTAAAATATTTTAAAAATTAAACAAAAGATTCATTTGACAAGAAACGTTGTGACTGTTTTACCCAGGAATTGAGGGGGGTGATCTGCATATGACTGTTAAGTTTGGCATTTGAAAGACAAATGCTGCTGATCACATCACCAACTAGGTTGGTTTATGAAATTTCCAATGCTACTTTTGGACCCTACTCCCCAGTTCATCCCATGGCAGCAACATCATTACTTACAATAGCAAAAAGATCCTTTGTTGTGTTATGAGCATGTGCCAAGCCAAAATTCTCACTGGATACCCAATTACCAAAATCACTGTGTTGGTTCAAACACAGTGAATATGTATTTTTCTTTATTCATAGATTTGTAACCCCTGCATTTAGCTCATAACATTTTTGTCGATTGTACACATAGGAACACGTCTCATTTAAGTGGTTGAAGAAACTTTATCATTCTAATTATCCTAATCCAGAAGCTTTACAGAATAGCAGAGGTCAGATGGACTAGGACTTTTGCCTATGTGGTAGCAGAACACATCCATCAGGTTCCCAGTCTCACTCATGTGTGTCAAGGATGTTCAGTTATACAGATCGCTCAGTTAAATCGCATCTACTTGGTCTCTCTTCATTAAGTTCTTGCAACTCTGAACCATTAGCAGTAGGAATCAATTTAAAGTTGTTGAGCTATACAGATTCTAGTCTGGCCTGATCGCTTAGTTTCTATTATAAATTTCTAACTTTACCCTTCGTGGGTTTCACCACTATTAGTGTCCTAATGCTCCTTCTAAAGAGAGGCAAAATAGAGTCTAGCCTTCATGTTCTATCCATCACTCCTCTCCAATTTTGTCGATTATCTATGCAAAGCTTAAATGAACTTTCATTTTCATTTTTGAGTGGATCTTCTATCAGAGAAGGGATACAGGAGTCAAAACGACACACTGGAAGGTACATTACAGAAACCAACACAGACAACCTTGATTTTTCTAATTTTAAAAATAATTTAGAGCTTTCCCCTCTTCTGGGGCTGCTGGCTAAAGGCACTCCATATGGTGCAGCATTTGACAGCCTGCCATAGGCTTTCCTATGACAACTGCTCACAAAACTAGGCTGTCCCAAACACCTGGTAACAGAATTGTTTAGCTTTACACCAAGAAGGTTGTGAAAGCACCAACATCTGCATGTGGCTTGTGCCCAGGCAGATGTCGAGGGGTTTGTGCTGTGAGACCTCAAGTTAGTGTGAGGTTGTCTAAAACAAAAAACCTGTCATCAGAGTCTATGGGGGTTCCATGTGTGCTAAGTGTGTTCACGACAGGATCAAGCCCGCTTTCCTTATGGAGGAGCAGAAAATCTTTGTGAAAGTGTTGAAGGCACAGGCACAGAGTCAGAAAGCCAAATTAGAAAATGAAGCTTTTTTGTGTAATAAAAATTAAAAGGCTTAAAAACTATAATAAAAAATAATTTAGAGAACTTATTATGCATTGGGTTCTGTGCTGATCTCCTGAGAAAGATGAAAAAGTAATGCCAGCACTTAAATCAACCTAGTTAAACGTCACCATAGAAATTTCTATTGTACTTTAGTATTCTGGGGCATCATGAAGAAGGTAGCATCATAGGAGCTCGGGTGAGGAGTCACAGAGAGAGTGACTATGTTAAGACACTACGTACTAATTGCACATCTATTGAGGTGGTCAACGGACTCTCTCTCCCAGTGATAATGCATTATTCTCTATTGCTGGACTCATGGTATTTCCCTTTGGTTTTATACCAGAGCTGCCTTCTGAAAATCAATCTAATAATTCTTTGACCCTTGGAACAAAACTACTATTTCTTTGCAAATCTCATTTATCCATCATCACACTTCTCTCCTTCATAAAAGAAAAAAAAGTATGTAAATTTGGAAGCTTTCCTGGCAAAATTGCTCTTCTCCAGTCCATCCAAATGTAGTTGTTCTTCAGGATAACTCCCTGCCCCTTCAAGAAACCCACATGCCCTTCATTCCCATTTCCTTTTAATTGCCTCTTTTCTTTTTATCTGAGGCTCTAACCCCTGCAGCAACTTCAGGGACCTGCCAATCTTTCATTAAGCAGCCTTCTAATCCATTTTTAAATTTGATAACTTTTGCAACAAAAAAATCATAATCCATAATAAATCTAGGTAGGGGATGATTGCTGTTTATGAATGCTGTAGGGTTTATCCTGATAAACTTTCATGCTGTTGATAGGCTGATGGGATGAATGTTTGACCCACAACCATTTTATATGAGCATGCGTTTCAATTTTCAAAGAACAGCAGTGCCATAATGTAGGAAAAAAAAAAAAATCACACAAAGACAAGCTAATTAGTAATAAATAAGCCAGAGGAAACAGGCCTGGACTTAGTGGTGGCAGCCAACCTAAAAAAAAAATAGCAAACGTCATTCCACCGTAAATTCCCAGAACATTCCTTTCTTTTTCTGAGGATCTCAGGATCAAAAAGAACCAAGGCTGCTAAGACAAATAGACAGCCATGTAGCCACGGCATATGGTGTTTGTGGAGAACAGGCCTAAACAACCACCTTGGCATCGGACTTGAGCTCTTTAAACGAAAACCCATTGTGTCCAACTAAAGACGCCTTAATGAGACAGAGCCACAAAAGGGAAGGTACATTAACACAAAACTTGTTTGAGTCAGCTGGGGATCGTTATTTTCATAGGAAGGTTCTATCTTTTGTCATTTTCCACTAGCAGTAGATGACTTTTTGAAAACTTTTTCAAAAAATTACAACAAAACCACTTACCTATGTGAATATGCCCAAATGTGTCTTTTTTACTAGCTTAACTCGTCTTGTCATTAGGTTATAAGAAATAAAATGAGGGGCTTCCTTTCACTAGTAGAAGTCTATAGTCCAACTGTCAAGGCTGTATCAGCATTTAATTCAGTAAAAATATCTGGGTGGATTTTGTTCTTTTTTAATACAAAGAAAGCTTCAAAATCAGTTTTGTTCACTGGAAGACAGCACTATAGTTTGAGGCAAATTACAGTAAATACCTTTATCCCAGTTACTACCCAAGAAAGTTTGTTCCACCGTGGCCTCATTTGAACAAACAGCCTATTCATAGGAATTGACCTTATTTACTAAGTTTTAGAAATAGAGAGAACATAAGAATCTGGGAGGTAATGGGAATCATTATAAATATTTGTGCCATTTTCTTGGCCTCTGCCTTTTTCATCTTCCAGTATATTTCACCAAGACTTTCTGTACTACGGTACTGTTTTGGTGCTTTGGTATTCTTTTAAAGTCATTGCACATGTGGAAAAGCAGTTTTTACCACAAAGTCTAACTGAAACAAATTTAGAACCAGAATATCTTTAGAAGAAGGTGTAAGTTTTTCATTGAATTAACATTAAGGTATATAATGGCAAAGAGTCTTCTTTTTTGATGAATGTTATTCCTAATAACTAAGGTTGTGGGGTGTTCCCTTTGAGGCTACAACAGGGTCAGTTTATTGAAATTAAAACAAAGACATTAGGCTGATAGCTTCTGCCGCCCACCCCATGATAGAAAAAGGAAGTGATATCACACATTAAGAAAAATCTGTTTTTGAATGAGACTAAAATAGCTCTTCTGATTTGCTTTTAAGAAAGTTTTAGTCTTTGGACTAAAGTCTTTGTTCTGAGAAAGTTAATAATTTCATCTTGTACTTCGTATATACTTCCATTACATGGCACTAAATAGATTCTGTTGTATAAATTATTATTGTACCAATCCTTTATAACTTTCACATCAAATAGGCCATTATATGATTAGGGATTGGAATTGACCAATTCCAACGGGTCATTGCTGTAGAAAAATCTGATGCTATATACATATCTATATATTCAGTATAGAATAATGCCTTGTGATAGGTAGGTGTTTAATAAATGAGATGATATAGCTGTAAATTAAATAAAATCACGTTAAATTTGGGTATAGATGTTTTACAAAAAGAAAACTAAAATACTACACACGTCCCTTGAAAAATTTGTGAAGTTCAACTCTGCTTAGTTTTTCTGAATTCATCATAGAAAACACACTGACTAAAATAATATGATGCCATTATTTCTTGTCTATCTTAGCAATGAAATACATTGAAGAAGATTTATAATTTGTAACACATACTGTTTGAGATGTAGGTCAGATAACACAGTTTCTAAATGCTTGAGTTTACCCTACTTAGACCATTTTTTGAAAGTCATATGATTTACTATGTGAAAGTATAAAGACCAAAATATAAGACAAAATCCAAATCAGTTGGCTTAATTAGCTACTTTTCCCACTCCCTTAAATGAAGATGCTGACCAGAAATAGTAACATTTTCCTAGGAAACCAGAGACCTCAAAATGAAACCATATGCTCTACTTGAAGCTGTTCCTTAAACTCCGGAAATACCAATTATCTTTGTTGTTGTTTTTTCCCTTTTAACTCCTACAAACTTCGACATGGTTTTGAATTCCACTTTGGCAACTATTTGTAATTCTCCATCAATGTCACTTATTTCTCTGCCTTTTAAAGTTATGTTTGATGTTTCTTCAAAGATTTTTTTTTTTTCTGAATGAAAGAAAAGAATGTCATCTTTTTCATAGTGTAGTTTTGTGTCTTTTTCACATACACAAGCTGACCATGAGCCAGACCTGGAAATATCCCTTTTTTAAAATGGGTTTTGTGACTGCTGAAGAGTGGTCATGAGTTTTTACCTTTTTAAAACATTACAAGTTTTTATGAACTAAAAAGTGCTATTTTGTGAATATCAGTTGTCCCCGAATTATTAGAGCTGGCTAGAGTAGGCCAGCTCTACTAAATAATAAAAATAATTAGAAATACATATACCACATTGTTGCTTGTCATGGAAGATGTCTTAAAATCTTTTTTACAAAAAGATCCTGGTTAATAATTCGAAAGTTATCCAGTTTGGGACTTTATGCTTTTCAAAAATTTCTGAGCCATAGTTAGTCTTTCATTTGGAAAACCCTGGCCAAATATGGCACGAGGAATATGGTTGAAGAGAATCTCTATGCAGACTGCCTAGCCTGTGAGCTGCTGTTATTGGACAGGAAGGGCTTTTATTTGGGGGTGGGGTGGGGGTTGATTCACCTTTATGTTTTCACATAAGCCAACAGGTGCAAGCAGTGTATTTTCGAATTGCTTCTGCAAGTTACTCTTCTGTCTTTAGTACTGATTTCAGTATTTATTTTTTAGATATTGCAAAATTTTGTTTGTACATTTGAAATGTTTAACAATTTGGAAACAATCCAAGCTAATGGAAATCACTAATATTCTATAGACAGTGTTCTACACTTTGCTCTTTACCCCTCACAGGTAGTAGTTGATTTAATGGTCACTGAAATTGCGGGGCATTGGTTTGTTATTATTTCTTCATGCCAAAGCTGAGTTAGTACATACAGACAAGGGCATCCAGTTAGCGTGATTCTAGTATGGTGGGTGTGGTGGCTTACACCTGTGATCATACGGGTTGCTCACACTCTGGGAGGGTGAGGTGGGTGGATTGCTTGAGTTCAGGCATTTGAGACCAGCCTGAGCAAGAGTGAGACCCTATCTCTACTAAAAATAAAAACAATATGTAAAACACAGCTGGGTGTAGTGGCGGGTGCCTGTAGCCCCAGCTACTTGGAAGGGCAAGGCAAGAGGATGGCTTGAGCCTAAGAGTTTGAGGTTGCTGTGAGCTATGATGACACCCTGGTGAGACTGTCTCTTACTCCGTATGAGGCTCTGTCTCATACACACACACACACACACACACACACACACATCGTTATTTAATCCAATACTGTGATTTTTGACTATGTTATTTAAATATCTTCTTGTGATCTCTTCTGTCTCTGAATTCCTTACTACCCTGGGGCAATCTAGTAAATCTCATAAATGTAGGTTTGATGCTTAACCTTTATAAGTATGTTTAAAATTTGTATCCTGTTGACTTTAATTTTTTAATATATGAGCATAATTATTTTGATCTTAACCTCTTTCATATATCATTCATCATAGATCTGATCAGGAATCATAGAACCTTAGAAATACAAGGAGGATTGAAGATGATTATGTTTACAACTCATTCTTAAAAGAAAACTGTTTGTAAGGTTATATGTTATATGCGTCCAGCACATAGAAGGCCATCTGGATTTGTGATAATAAAAGCACACACTAGTTGGTGGCATGGAGGGAAACCCATGCTATCTCCATGAGCTCCAGTTTTTCTTTCTTAAAATAAATTCTAACAATGTTATCTGACCCACCTTCTTCAGTTTTATTTTTGAGGGTCTGATGATCTAATATGTATAAGATCACATTATAAACAAGTGAAGTGTCTCATAGCAAAATTTCTGCAATATTTTATTCCCAGATAACATTTTCGAAAATTTCAATTGCAGGGTGTATATTTTTTTAAAAAATACATTTTTGTGTTAAAAGAAAGCAAAGTGACATTTTACACTGAGCATAACCGGGAAAAATTGAAGCCTATTAAAAAATTGAAATCTAAGTTTCTAAAGAAACTTAGCGTGTCTGTTAAAATTACTTTAAAAATTAATGAGAGTATTGGAGTTTATAGTGACCCTTCATTAGAAACTCAACCGGATAGACTAGAGAAGGGCCAACGGCTATCTGTAAGCCTGTTTTTCACATTTCGGTTTCACAAAAGATTTGAATCCCCAGCTCTTAAGGGGAAAATAAAAAAAAGTCTTCCAAGCTGCCAGCCGCTCAGAGCTCTATAAAGTAAAATGGAGGTGGGAGGACAAAACCTTCCAGGATGGAGCAGAGGCCGTGTAAACAGATGTGGGTGAATTGAGTAGCAAAGGGTGAATAGTTGCTTTGTTCCTCGCTTTCTGTTTGTCCCACAGAGGGTCCTCTCTATACAAGTCTTTCACAGATGACGGGCCACATAACTCTTCCTGCTGTAGAAACACGCAGAATCGGGGGATGTGCTAGCACAGGCACCCCGAGCTCCTGGCTCTCTTTATTTCACGGAGTGCTTTTTTAATGAATGTGTCACGTAGGACCAAACTTTCATGCTAATTTTGAAAGGGAATTTATGAAGAACATGACGGAAAAGCCAGTGAAGTTTTGTCTTTTCGTCTGCTGACAGAGCACCATCGGGAAACACTGTAGATGAGTTTTTCAAAGTTTCATTATTAATAGGTGTTAAATGGTACTTTAGCTAAGGAGAGGGTCAGTGTTTCTGAAGAGAAATACCATGATGAATATAGACAACGCGTTGCACCGAGCTACCTGTGTAACCTTCACTCTTTTTGTAAAGATTCAGGTCAAACAGTACACAGTCTGGCTGAAGTACTCTACATATGTCCATTGATTTATTTTGAGAGGAACTGTTATTGTTGCTTCTTGTAAAAGGTCACAGACACCAGAATTTGGAAATCTTCCCAGGTTCCTTTAAATAACCCCAGGGGCCTGGCATTTTGTGATCCAAGACCTCTCGTTGAGGGGGTGGGTGGTGGGAGGGTGGTTGAGGGGAGGGGAATGTCTGCTTTATTTTTTATTGTACTCTTATTTTGAGTCAAATAAAATCAACATCGGCCCCTAAGGCCAGTAGTAGCCTGCAGCAATAAAGCATAAAATGTTCCTTCATAAATGTATATGGTCATATTCAACTCTTCCCCTGTAGTAGATTTTTATTTCACATGGAACAAAATAAATGAGTCTCCTGAAAGCTGGGGGATTTACAGCCTGAATTTACTATTCTGCTAGCATGGTGTTAACTTCAATAATAAAAGTGTTGTGTCTGCTTTGCAGAAAATTCTCCACTGAAACAAATCATACATATCCAGACAAAAGAGAGGGGTATGACTTCAAAAAAAGAAAGAAAGAAATAAAAGAAATAGCAAGAACCAAGAAACTTGAGAAGGTAATGCCTTTCCTGAAAGGCATATTGACCAATAATAAATATTAGAAAGGCATAATCTTAGATGCTACAGTTAAAATGTTGTAATCACAGAGAATTCTCATGGTAAGTCCTATATCCTCTTGTATTTTCCAAATATTGTTCTTTCATGAGTTACTTAATTTGTGTACATGTATAGAATTTTTCTTTAGAAGAAAGGAAGAAAAAAGGATACAGTCTTTGAGTACAGCAAAAATATAGTTAGAACTGTATCTATCTAGCTAGCTATTCTTTCCTATCTGGAAGGTATTTGGAAGTACCATCAGGAAATTATAGTTATAAATAATTTATTGACTATTTCAATGTAGCCAGAAGAGAAGAAATGTAATGCTACCAACACAAAGAAAAGATAAAAGTTTGCTGTAATAAATATCCCAGCTACCCTGATTTGATTGTTATACATTGTATACATGAATCGAAATACTATGTATGCCCCAAAGTATGGACCACTATGACTTATCAATTAAAAATAAACTTTTTTTTTTTTTAAAGAAAAAGGGTATGGACTTGAAACTTATCAGTTTTTGTGTAATTCTTGATAAGCTTTTTGGAAATCCTTAGAAACAAATAAAAAAGGTAGCCTGTTTGAATTTCTTCTTCTGCCCTGAATTCTGACGTGGTCATTAGTAAACTCATCTGCTTTAGGCACAGAACCAACCAACCAAACAAAACACCAACAAGGGAGAGAAGGAAAGAAGGGCAAGTGATGCTAAGGAAAAGCAGAGTTTCCTCTCTTCTCTGCCTTTCTGGGCAGCCCTCCTGTTAGTCTCACTGACGGGGCTGGAGGCCCTTCTATACATGACCGTGTCTCATGCATTCATGGGCGGCTGTGACACCACAGCCCCTTTTGTTCAGAACCAGATAATTGCTCTCCCCTTCTCTCAGCTGCCATATGGTGCAGTGGAGACCAACTTACAAAGACGGACTTGGAGAGCGAAAGACTGAAAGAGGAAAGGAAGAAAGAAAATCAAGAAACAGCAGATGAGACTGATTTATGTTGAGTGTTAATGGAGCAGTGAGCAAGGCGGGGCTAGGAAGTGAGAGGGTAGAGGAGGGGCAAGGAGGGAGCCAGGGGAGGCGGATGTTCTTGGAATCTGAAACCTCACAGACACGTAGCCAGGCTGCTTCCTGTGAGAGGCAGGCTCTGGTTATTCTCCATATATGGTACTTAAAACAGAACACTTACACTACCGTTATTTTTCATTTATTAGCCATATTAAAATTATTCCAGTTATTTCTAATGCTCCAGGCTTACATTATTTTATTTTATCATAATAAAATAATAATAATAGTAAAACCAAATATATTTGTGGTTTTATGCATATTCTCACATGCTTGTGGCACAATGAGTTTCAGTATTTTGTACAGCCACCCTCTTCATAAGGAAGTTGTAACGTGAGCGGTTTTCCTCCCTAGTCATTCGACGTACTCTCGAATAGTTCTATTAACATCGTATTCTGTTTTGAAAACTGGGGAGCCTGCTTTTCCAGGAGTCTGACAAATCTTGTGATGGTATAATTTATACTTTTTTTGATAAATCAAATGAATACCAATATATGCACAGATTTTTAGGTTTTAAAATTCAAGTGGACAGAAAGCATGATATAAATAGACTTGGGCACTTAAAAAAAAGGTTATGTTGATTATGACAACAAATTAATTTTCCCTCCATTTATTTTCCATATAGTATCACGTACTGGCATATTGATCATGTTCCATGAGTCCTAAAAGGCTGAAGAACCGTCCTTTCCCAGAAGAAGAGCTTGGTAACTTTGAACATTTCTTCAGTGCAAAAGTACAGCTGCCTGATAGTTCATGTTTAATCCTGACCTGATAACCTGTGATGAAACAATGTTATATAAAACTATTCATTATTATTTTATGGAGTCCACGGCAGAGTTAAGTGCCCTCAAACTATTTGTTCTGAATTTATTTTGGATATAATTCATTATTTAATGTATTATAAAGTATCCATCCTGGCCTGCTGGAAACCCTGTTTCTCACTTGTCCTCAGGCACATCACACCTACTGATTTCATTCCTGCTTGTTGACAGTTAGTCTCAGTATAGATAGTCGATTTTTCTGAAATTTCTATTTTACATGCAATATGCCAGGAGTCAAACTTTGGATTTCTTTTCATCTCTATCTATACTGATTCCTTCAAGGATCTTATCTCATCTCAGGGCTTCGATACCTTCCATAAGGTAACAATTCTCCCAGTCCCGTCTCTTGCATTCTGTTTGTATATTTCTAGCTGTCAGCTCAATGTATGCCTGTGTTTGTCTGAGGGGCATCTCAAACTCAATAGATCCAAAACTAAATTCCTAATCTGCACCCACTCACTCTCTCAATGAGTGACAACTGTACCCTGTTTGTCTCTGAGGCCACATTTCTTGAAATCAGAGATTTTCTCTTTCATGCACATTTCCAATGCATCCACAATCCCTATTGATTTTACCTTCAAAACATACTTAGAATCTAACTACTTCTAACCACCACTCTAATTTGGGGCCAACTTACCATTGATTCTACCTTGAATTATTCTGATAATCTACTTATTGGCCTTCCTGGTTCTATTCTCACCCCTATACTATATTCTCAATAGAGTAGGCAGAGGAGCCCTTGTAATACATTTTACGCCATTTCCTGCCCTCTGTGCATTAAAAGCCTGAGAATATTCTGGCTACCTATGACTGAGTCACACTGGCTTCTTTGACATTCTGCAAATGCACTGAACACTCTCCTGCCTCGGGACATTGATACCAGCAATCTGGCCATCTGGAATGATCTTTCCCAACATGTGCTTGCTTTCTGCAGAATTTTTCTTACATGAAATCTAGGTGAGACTCTCCCTGACCCTCCACCCAACACACATTCTTCTCCCTTATTATATTTTTCCATAGCACATTTCACTTTCAAACTCTCAAGTTTAAAAAAAATACGAAAAGAAATAATTCTTTCTGTGAGAGGAGCAGTGCAAGACCCTGGGAGTCATTGAAAATACATGATATGTCTCCTTGTGAAGTCTAGATTATAGTTACCATGTCAAGTTCCTATCAGAAATAGATCCTCTGGAGAGAAATAAGTGGTTTTATTTCTTTTCTGCCTAAATATATATGATTTATCAAAATACTTTTCCATTTACTACTCTTCTCTTTTTTCACCCATTTCCCAAAATTAAACAATTGGTCTATGTTCGGTGCCAGGATCAACTCCTCCACAGTACTCCCTAAGATGACCTGACTTTAAGGTAAAAAGGAAATAACAAATAAATGAGAAGAAATTAAAATTAATATTCCATGAAGAGAAAAGTAACTGATAATTAGGAAAATGAAAGTAGCCACGCAAATTTACTTATTACTATTCAAAAGGGCAAGTTAAGTAAAAAACTTAAAAATAAAACATGCATCACTCTCAGAGCCAAAACATTTGGCATATTGTGTATTTAGTAAATGGTGAGAAGATAAAATTCCTCTATTGTGAAGTAGACAAAAGTGCAAACTGGCTTATTCCTTATCCTCAATTCTTTTCTTTTATGGTAAAGATATATTAGCAGAACTCACTGCAGAAAGTTCTTTAGTGAGAAATAAACCAGAACATGGAAAGAAGATCATTTTCAATCAACATAACCAAATAAAATCATCCAAAGTTGCTTTTATGAACTAGAAAGCATGGGTCTAGAGTCAGTGGTGGCACAGCTCAAATGCTTAGTTGCCAAAAGAGGTCGGTGAAGTTGCTTAGTTATTCTGAGACTCTGTTTCCTCATTGGTTGTATGAGGATAGCAATATTACCCCAAATCTCTGTGGCGATGGTGATCATAAATACTTCTAAGGCATACGCTGGCATATATAAAATGCTCACAAAAGTGCACTTCTTATTTCTATTACTGTAATAAAATGTGGAATGATACATAAAAGAGATATCGAAATCATTTAGCCATGTTTCTCCTTTTAAAATTTAGAAGCTCATGGTATTTCAATTTAATTTTATATAACCTTCTCTTTGTAGCTTTAACTAGAACAATAAACAAAAAGAGAAACTAGTAATGGAGACATCTGGTACCTCGATCAACACTGTAATCTGATTCTTTCCAAATAAGTCTCAAAAAAAAAAAAAAAAAAAACCACCAAAGCTCTAGTTGACAGCATATAGCAGCAGATTCGCCTGATCTCAACCTAAGGTTTGCTTAATATTTATAACTTGGTTTCTTTAATTTTTCAAAAATGTTGAAAGCTATTTCAAAGAAATCAGCACTAACTTGTTCTTGAACACAGGCATTTTGCAGAGCTTCAGTGGATGGGATAAGGGAGGGTGTGGTTTTCAATGAGCTCTTCCATTGTGCCCTGTCAGCTCATGCTGCTCCAGCAAAATACCACATATTGGATGGCTTAAACAAGAAGCATTTATTTCTCATCATAAAAGTGCTGGCAGGTTCACCTCTTGCTGAGGGTCCTCTTCCCTGCTTTCAATCGGCAGCCTTCCCATCGTATCATCACATGGCAGAGGGAGAGAGAGAGGGCCCTTTGTCTCTTTGTATTAAAAACCCTAATACTATCATGAGGGCCTCACCCTCATGTCCTCATCTAAACCTAATTATGTCCCAAAGGCCTCACCTCCAAATATTATCCCATTGGGGGTTATACTGGGGCGGATGTGTACATACTGGGGGATTCAACACATGAACGGTGAAGGCACTACTATTCGGTATTAGCACATTGTGAAGCAGGAGAAAACCTGAAGTAAATTTATAAACTGATGACAGTTGTTACTGATAAGAACAGTGATGCTGATTTCAGATGACTGATCCCATCCTTAGAGGATTCCTTGCTTTGCATGTCTGTTGGTTACGTGTGTTATCATCTAGATTTGCTTACTGTATCCGCTCCTTTCACCTGTTTGTCTATTTATGCTAGGCGCTGCTACTATTTTTCAGTTTCACCATATTCCTTGAAGCAGCACGGTGCCAGTTTATAAATAACCTTTCTCCTCTCTCTTCTAATGGTAGCTTCCATTTAGCTCAGTAGACCAAGTAGGCATGATCCAATCTGGGCAAATGAACAATGATATATGCGTAGGTCAAAAATGATAGAAAGACTAACTTCTAAGGTTATATTATTGGAGCAACCCCTCTGAGTGTTGAGCAGTGGGTATGAAGCTCTATGAACATGGCATTAATTAAGCTGAGGATTTTCAATGTCCTTCCCCAGTGAATATTTATGTTAACTTGTAAGATATGTATTACTATGCCTATTTTCAGACACTAAAACTAAGATCAGCAGTGATTAAAATATCTTGTTCCAAATCACATACCTTGCATGAAAACAGAGTCATCCATCTTGTGATTTTTAAGTTCAGGCATTCTACTAAAATGAGTTTAGTATCAAATATAAAATGGAATAGATAATAGATTACCCATAGTTGATTTAAAAAGGCTGCTTTTCACAAAATCATATCTTTTATTATTATTTTTTTTTTGGCTGGGGCTGGGTTTGAACCGGCTACCTCCAGCATATGGGGCCGGTGCCCTATTCTTTTGAGGCACAAGTGCTGCCAAACAAAATTGTATTCATAGTCATTTGGAAGGTTGGATGCTACCCATGTATTATAGGACTGAAATTGGATGCTCCTATTTCCTTTCTGCATATTGTCAATAGAATATTCTGGCCTTCTTGGCTTACTGAATATTCATCTCTGTCATATATTATTACATAGTGTACAATTTAAATAATGATACAACAACAAATTAACATATTGCAATAAGAGTTTGAATCCTTGGCTGTATTTACTTTCACCTGTATTTAAACATAACTTAAAGAAAGGCCGGTTGAACTAAGTCTTAAAGGACAAAGAAGGCTGGTTAGTAGTGCAGGCAAATGCACAAGCTGTTATCCTGCGTAGAGTGCCATGGTGACATAGCTCAGAGCAACCTCTAACTGAGGCTCAAACCTCTTGCTTGAGTTTTTCTATTTTTAGTAGAAACGGTGTCTCACTTTTACTCAGGCTGGTCTTGAACTCATGAGCTCAAGCAATCCAATCACATCGGCCTTCCACAGTGCTAGGATTACAGGTGTGAGCCACTGTGCCCACCAAAAACCAATGTCTGTAATCCCCCAGATGTTACTGAAAATAATCAGTTTTGTGGTTCTGAAGTATATTGTCCTTTTTGATGAATAAATGGATAGAAGATGAGAAATGCAACCAAGAAATTAAGTGGGGGACAGAGTAACAGAGGAGAGGGTTTTGATATACAACAAAGAACAATGACTTGAAGGGCGAATTCTCTGGGTCAGATCTTGAACCTGGAATTTACTAACAATATAACTTGCCTTTTTGAACTTCATTGTCCTGGTGTTCAAAACAGGAACATTAATTGCATGTAGAGTCCTCCAAAATTTTTACAATGCTCAAGTTCATGTACTTTATGCAAAAATGTGAATGAAATGTAAGTGCTCAATCGTTATTAGTTTCTTTTATTCGTGTGTGTACTGATCTTCCCAGTTACAGTGTAAATTCCTTTAGAGGAAGAAATTTACTCTATTTTAACATTCTTCATCAACAAAGTTTACTTCAGTAGGTCTCATGTAATGGTCATTTAGTAAGGAAATAACCCCAAAAACATGGAAAGAAAAGGGAACAGATCTTTGAAAAGGTGAAGGAGAGTCCACCTGATAGGATATTTTCAGTAAATGGCTCTGAGATTTCTCTCCTTTGGGTTCTGCTTTGCTTAGATGAAGTATAGAAAATCTGTGACTGCAAATTTTTCAATCAGCAATATATATATTTTTCCCAACTTGATCAATAATAGATCCAGTGCCAAAAAGAAGCCTTTATTTGCAAACGGTACATTTTCTTCTTAATTCATATAAAATAAAAATAAAATGGGAAGATTTGTGCCATTTGCTGAAAGACAAGGATTCCTGGACTACAGCACCAGTCACACACACAGGAGCCCACGTGCGTGCATACCACACTTCAAACTTTTGTGTTAATAAATTGATTCCTTACAAAAATATAATTGGAAATCCAAGACTTTGTAGGGAAACTCACAAATTAACCGAGGTGAAATAATTGCTTTCATTTTCTTCTGTTTTTCTAAAAGGGCTGACACATGCTGAGATGGGGAAATATGACCTCCTACACGTGTTTTCCATAAGGAATATGTTTGCTGCACAGCCACCGAGTAAAAAGCAAGCTTCATTCCCTTGTGTGCAAAGGTAATTAGGAAAACAAGCCAGAGGAGTCAGGAATGCTATTTCTCAGTCTGCTGTAACGTTGACAGCCTATTTTTACACCAAGTATGGAGATATTCAGGTGAGGCAGACACCCCAGAGAATACTGGGGAAACACTTTCACATGGTTAATGCATTATGCTTACTCAGATATTCGAATAATATAATTCTTGTTTTGAATTTAAACAACTTTTATACTATTTGGTATAGTGCCTGAGTCTAATCCTGCTTTCACAGTCCAGATTTCTCATAAAGAACACCTTGTGAAGTTTGCCCTTGACCATGACGTGAATTCAATTAAGGTGATGCTTTCTTTGCTCTGTGTTCTGATGAATTCACTGAGATACCACTGTCTCCTGACAAATACTCAGGTATCTTAATGAGGTGAATGTCACTACTTGTTAAATTAATTTTTATTTTCTGGAATTCACATGATGGGAGTTTCCCTTGAGATGTCTTATGAAAAAAAAGCTGTGATTAAATATAGAATACACTGGCCCCTGTACAACTCCATCATTGAGGGTATTGAAGTTTGTGTATAGTTCTTTTGATGACATTTATTATAAACTAACAATCACTATTCCAATGAGACTAAGTTGGTAAAAGAAAAACTTTAAACAAAGTTTGAGCAAAGAATGGGGAGCACCCCCACCTCTGCTCCCAGTCAGAAAGGCTGAGACAGACTCTGCTGCTGCTGCCTGCGGGGAGAGGATTCATGAACAGAAAAAGGAAAAGGACATAAAGAAAATGCAAGTGAAAAGCAGAAACAGCCAGATTGGTCACAGTTCCGCATCTGCTTTCTTTGAACGTGGTTTTAACAGCTAGACTCTTAATTGGCTGAAACTCAGTGATTGGTGTGCGGGTAGGTTACAGCCCCTTTAGGCATCTAGTTATGTTACAGTTCACTACGTGCGGAGCACACGTTAGGCCCAACCTAAACTATGTTAAAGATACAGAATTAGGCTACACTTAAAATAACAAGGTAATGTTCATAATTTGAACAAAACATTTTTACTTTATTTGGATTGCTAGAAGCTGAATTTCTGATCCAAAGCCCAAGTGGGATTCCATTTATTAGCCATAATAGTTCTTTGAGCCTTGAATTACTAAAAATAGTTCCTAAAATTCTTGAACAATTTAGTGTTTTGGAAAGAGATCTTTAGTTTAAAAGATGCTACTCCTGAATATGAAAATATAGTATCTATTGCTAACCTAAGCAAAGTGCTGAATGTCTTCTAGGGGTTTAAGTACTTTTCATACAGCACTTACTCCATCCAGTATTATCTATTTCTATATAAGACTTAGAAAGTTGCTTAAATCTAGAAAAAAGAGCAAGCATTTTCTTTTAAAATGTTGATAATCCTTCATGAAGTTTCTTTTTTCTCATTAAAACACAGATAGACTTTTATACAGTTGTGTGGTCAGCCCGAAATGTAAACATATTTTGTCTAACGGGAAAAATCAGTCACACTAAGGATATTTAAAAGTGAAGGTAGTTCTGCATTATAAAAATCACATCAAGAATTTGTGTACTCTTTGAAGGATGCATTGAGGTTGGCAATACCCACCAAGGACAGTAACTACCATGGCTTCCAATGCTTTGGCCAAACCTCAGATGCGTGGCCTCCTGGCCAGGAGCCTGTGGATTCATATTGTTGGAGCATTTGTTGTATCCCTGGGGGCTGCAGTTTTCTATAAGTTTGCTGTGGCTGAACCAAGAAAGAAGGCATATGCAAATTTGTACAGAAATTATGATTCTATGAAAGATTTTGAGGAGATGAGGAAGGCTGGTGTCTTTCAGAGCGTAAAATAATTTTGAAATATAAAGGATTTCTTTGGGCTGATTTACATAGACGTTTGTCACTGACCTGTGTTCCTGAGCTATGAATATGAGTGATAAATAAACTGTTAATAAATTTAAAAAAATAATTTGTGTACCTTTTGAAAGCCCACCTTTTTACTATTAACTAAAGTTCCAACTGTACAAAAGCAATTCATATGTAATCAAAACATATGTAACCCCATAATACTCTCAAATTAAAAAAACTTCATACAGAGAGATATAACTGGGAATAATACTTTAGAAAGTTAAATATTCTCTATTTTTTGAGGGAGGAGAAATATTACTCAAAAATTATGAATTTTATTTTATCCCAGTTGCCTGGTTAATGGCAGTGGCTGCCTTGCATTGCATGATAATGATTGGTTGGTTTATGGCAACTGAAAAAAATACTACTAGAAAAAATATGTGTTTCAGTAATCAACACCTTAACAGCAACGTGACTTTCATTACTTAAAAGGGGAGATCAATATCACGTTTGAAGATTTTTATACCATAGTAGAATATATGTAGTATAAATATGTACCTTCTAAATATATATAAATTAATATATATAATTAAATCTTTTTAATTGAGTATGTACTATAGTATAATATGTATAGTATAAGTATGCACTTTTCAATCTCACATTCAATGCATTGAAGCTAAATTGAACTATGGATTAGTATCCATCTGGTGTCTCAATAATTAAAAGATTTTGTGCCTACTCACCAAAATCTTTTTTCTCTTAGACATAGAAATGAGAAATGAACCAACTTCTTCAGAGAATTGAAACTATTAAGTTACTGAGATTCATCCAGCTTCTACCCAACGAACAGTGTTCTGGCCTAAACCTACTCCCCAAGCCACAGCCCTCCCACCTCCTTCCGGCAACTCCAAACTAGAAACAGATTTAAAAAATACAATCCCAGGCTTTAGGATGAGGTTCATTTCTCATGGAGTATAAATCTTCTAGAAATGCTGGAAATGGCGGTTCTTGAGAAGAGGAATTGTTTTGCATAGGCTTATAGCTTTTAATGTTGTAACTGAAGCAGAGCAATTACATTCTTCATAAAATTACAATTTAGTGACTTCTGACCTTTTCCTCATCCGGTCCCCAAGTATTCCTCATTCCAATAGCAATAGCATAAGGGGGGAAAAAGAGACTCACATTTATAAGAATTAGCTTCTGGCAAGCATCATTTTAAAGAATTCACTTCCTGGCTCATGGTTTACATGACCTGTCTCCCCATGCTTATTTCTCCTCCTCCACCCTTCCCCCTCTCCTGGTCACTGCCAGCTGCATTTTAACTATTGCGTTCACTCCTGCTTTCTGCTTCCTTTGCTTGCTATTTTCACATGCATGAGAATGAAATCTGCTCAGAACCTTTCAGCAATACCCCCCTTTCACCTCTGTTACTGCTATACAGCTACCTTGGACTTAGTGAAGAATTGGCATCATTAACTCACTCAGAAGTAAAAATGCATCACAGATTATTAGCTGAGTCAATCCCTGTATTGTGTCTTTGAGTATTTCTTGGTTTTAAAAGCTGTTATTTTTAAAGAAAAACTTGATTTATGTTAATATCTATTTTTTTCCTTAGGGAGAACAAAAACATATGCTCATATATATTTATAGTATAAATTAAGGATTTATACTATTTCATTATTTTGAATGCTAATCCATATTACTTATACTCCATTATCTTAAAAACAATATCCCTCCCCCCACCCCCACCCCCCAAAAAAAACTTACTGGGAAGTCATGAGTATAAAGAACCAAATTTTTATTATTTTCCTGCTCAGGAAATAAAAAACCAACATTCAGGCAAAAAATTAGGGGGAAATTTCAGTTAAATCTCATTTTATAAAATCTGCATCATTGAAATTTTAAAAACAATAGACAGGGCAGCGTCTGTGGCTCCAAGGAGTAGGGTGCAGACCCCATATGTTGAAGGTGGTGGGTTCAAGCCCAGCCCTGGCCAAAAACTGCAAAAAACAAAACAAAACAAAACAAAAAAAAACAAGAGAATCACCCCGGAAAGGATAGAGAAACCTTTTAGTTGTTTTAGTTTTAAGTGAAGCGAATTCCTTAGCAGTTTCTCTAGTTTGAGAAAGTTTCAATTAAATGTAAAATTACATACCTTTAAAAATTTAGTTGAAAAGGAAAAGAGCAACAATTTAGCCTTGAAATTATATTTCTTAGATGTTTACTCATATCTGTACCAGCTTTTATTTTTCAAATTAGAGTTGAAAAAAAAATCTGTTTACAATATGGTATGTGACAGTATAATTAAATCTTTTTTTTTAATTGAGTAAAAGGAAATAAATTCTTTCCTTATTCTAATTTTATTAATATGATCATCTTTCACTCTTGGTTTCTGCTTCTAATTATCTATTTTCTTGTATCTATTTCACTACCATATGGTTACTTATCTTCACATTTTTTCCATTCAAATTCCAAAGAAAGAGTTTCAAATTTATTTATGAATAACTCAGCATATTATCATTTTCTTTCTTAGGCAATGATTTTCTGTGCCAGACTCTTCCAGATTTGCTTATTTACAAACCTTTCTGGTAAAGTCAGGGGTTACTCTTAGAAGGCATGCGCTGGGCTTTCCTTCTGTAGTAAGTGTTTCAGCAGAATGGTTCCCATTAGAAGACCTGGAGGGATAGATTGAGTCCTGAAAACAATGGATTGGAGCAGTGAAGAGGGTGTAGGGGGTCTGATGTTAGCTTTTGGGCTGAAGCAAAGCATATCACTGGGAAGAAAAGTAGAGATAAAGCTAGAGAAGTCTCATGGAAGTCTTGATGTGAGATGTCAGAATGTACAGTCTGAAATTAGTCATAAACACTAACAGAAGCTGCTCTTATTACCCCACATTTGCTTTTAAAAACAAGACAAGTGTATTGTTTTTCCTTGAATACATGCATCCAGGTGAAGTGTATTCCTTGAATTTCATGCATTGAGTAAGTGTTAGAGACCGGATAAAAGGAAGTTATCTTTCTACAGCATCAAAGCTTTCTACAGCTTTATACTTTAAGCCTAAAGGTTGCAGAATTTTCCAGTGTCACGTGCCAATAGCAATGATTATTTTCCATGATTAAATGCAAGTTTCTAATTGCATTGTTTCTTTTTAGTGAAGGACTTAAGATAGCAAGATTGTCATATAATGTGTTTTTCTCCTTGTACTTTGTTCATTAATTTATTCTTTATTTATAATTTATTTTTTCTTTTCTCTTTCTTCCCTGGCCTGAATTGACCCAAATCAATGCCTTTTTTTTTGTTCCTTGCTGAATTTGAAATTTAACATCTGTTTCTATTTTACAGGTGGTTATTCCAAAATGAACAACATTATTTTTCTATTAATATCTAGAACTAATTAGATTCCATAACCTTATATACACTACAGATAAGAACTTAGGCAAGGTTTTACATAAACCTTTCCTAACTGGGTTAAACTAAAATCGTCTGAAATTTACTTGTAGGAAATTATTTTAAAATGTTTTCCTTGATTTTAATAATATTAATATTCATTAAAGTTTATAGCCTTACTATTGTCACATATTTTAATTCTATATAGTAATCCATCTCTAATAATAATATACCACTCACTTATCCTAAAATGTAACAAGTTTAAGTTTAGAATAGAATTCTAGAATTCCTAGATCATAAGATGGACAAACTTCTAGAATCTAGAATTCCTAGTTAAGTTGGACAAGTTTTACTCATATACTTATAAATGTAGTTATAGAAATGCAATATATGAGATTTCTCGAATGCTGCTGTGTTTTAAAAAATGTGTTCCTCTTTTGCAGATTGATAAAAAATCTTTTCCAGATGGTGATCAACCATTCATATTTTTGTTTTCTATGAATTGTTTAATCATATCCTTTGAAAAATTTTCTATTGAATTATTTTTCCCTCATATTGAAGTATAAAATTTATTTTTATATTTGTGCTGTTATGCATTTTCTCAGTCTACAGCCAAATCCTGTGTACTGTGTAATTTGTCAAAATTGTAATAACATGCTCTTACTATGGTATATTAATAGTAGTAATATCATAATTATAGTAGTCTTTGTCAGGTACAAACTCACTTCTCTACTTACTAGCATTAAGATATTCATTTTAATATAGGGTATAGAAATAAATACACAAAACCATATGTTATTTTAGAAAGACTTATTTCTAAATTTATCTTGAATTTTCATTTTTTTTAAATTTAAGTTTTTGAAAACTGAATATTTTTCAGTTATTTATATTTGAATATTTATTCAGTTAACTGAATATTTTCCCTGGAAATATTTCAGCTATTACTTCTCCAAATATTCTTTTGTCTTTATTTTTTCTATTCTCCATTCTCAAACTCCTATTAGAAATACGTTGGGTTACAGGAGACGGAGCAAGATGACTAAACAGAAACCTCAAGCAATCATCATTCCACACAAATACCAAATTAAATAATTGTCCCAGTACGTAAGCACCTTTAGAAGAATCAAAAGTCAGGTAAGCGATCACAATACCTGGCTTCAACATTATATTGAGAAAAGACAAATAGAGGAGTGTAAGTACCCAATCCTGCATTGTCTATGCCACCTTCTCCCATTCTCAGCAGGGCCAAGCTAGAGTAGAGAGAGCAAAGGAGGAGGAGTGATCATGGGACTTGGCATTGAAACTCAGAGCTGCCCTGGAACAGCTGAGGGCAGAATTCTGCCAGTTCCCAAGGAGGAAGCATGTAGACCAGTCCGATCACAGGGAAATCCTCTGCCTCAAAACCAGAGTTCTGTCTAGCTACACCACTGGCTGACAACACATAGCCTGGGGTTTGGACTAACTTCATAAGGCAGTTGGGCCACAAAGACTGCAGTCTTGGCTAATTCCAGCAGCTGTACTGTTTTGGAGCCAGTGGTGAGATGCACTTGAGATGCATGTGACCTAGTGAGATACCAGTAGGGGTGGCAAAGTCAACGCCCAGTTACACTTTCCCCAACTGATGGCAGTGCAACTCAGGAAAAGTCTTCTTCCACTTGGGGAAAGGAAATGTCAGATGATTTTGTTTTACAATGTGGGTAACAGCCCAAGCAATAAAATAAATTGCCAAGATTCCTGAAGCTCCTGATTTAATTCCTGGTGGCATTTCTAGATCAACCCTGGAACTGAAGAAAACATGTTGCTCTGAAGGGAAGAACCCAGTCCTCACAGGATTCACCACTTGCTGACTAGGGAATCCTTGGGATTTGAATTAACATCAGGTAATAGTCACCATACGCTTTGGGTAAAACTGGGTTGGCATCTTATCCACAGATGGTACAGTCCTAGTGACAGTGGTCACAAAGGAATGCCCACATTACTTCTCCAGATCCAGGAGAACAGCATAAAGAGCAAGAGAAGTGAGTGAAAGCCTTTGCCTGGGAATCCAGGGAATTGTTGTGCATCTTACTCAAGTCCACCAAGCAGTAGCACTGAGAAATTTCTAAGAGTTACAGCATTTCTGGGTGTAGAGCACAAACAACGAATATATGGCTGCAGTGACCAAAACTAAATACTTGGAAAGCCTTCTCAAGAAGGATAGGTTCAAAAAAGCTCAGATTGTGAAGGTTAAAATAAATACCTAACTCTTCATTTCCCAGACATCAATGAACATCTACAAACATCAAAACCATTCAGGAAAAGATAACCTCATCAAATGAACGAAAGAAAGTACCACTGAGAAATCTTGGAGTGTTGCAGACATATGACATTTCAGAAAAGGGATGTGAAATAGCTTTCTTGATGAAGCTCAATGAACTTCAAGACAAAACAGAGAGGAAATTCGGAAGCCTATCAGAGAAAATTAACAAGGAGATTGAAATAATAATAAAAAAAACTGAATAATTCAATTGACAAACTGAGAAATGCATCAGAGTCTCTTAACAACAAAAATTTACCAAGTAGAAGAATGAAATGGTGAGCTTGAAGACAAGCTGTTTGAAAATACACAGTGAGAAGAGAAAAAAAGAGTAAAGAACAAAAAAGAATGAAACATTCCCGGTAAGACCTAGAAAATATCCTCAAAAGGGAAAATTAATGAGTTATTTGCCTTAAAGAGGAGGTAAAAGGGGAGAGAGAAAGAGAGAGAGAGGTAGGTAGATAGATATTCAGGTAGAAAGTTTATACAAAGAAATAACAGAGAATTTTCCAAACCTCCAGACAGATACTGATATTCAGGTACGAGAAAGCCATAGAACACCAGGCAGATTTAGCATAAATAAGAATTTCTCAGGGCATTTAATAATCAAGCTCCCAAAGGTCATCAATAAAGAAAAGGTCCTAAGGCAAGCAAGAACAAAGAGAAAAATAACCTATGAAATAGCACCAAATCCTCTGGCTGGCTGCAGACTTCCCCGTGGAAACCTTCTTGGCTACAGAAGAGTGACATACTCAAAGTGCTGAAGGAAAAAAATCCTTAATCCTAGAATAGTGTTTCCTGCAAAAATGTCTTTTTAACATGAAGGAGATGTCAAGACCTTCACAGATAAACAAAAGCTGAGGACTTATTCAATCTGAAAGAAAAGAACTTTAATGGACAATAAGAAATCATGTGAAGGGAAACAACACTTACTGCTAACATTGCATCCCCAAATACAGGACCTTCTATTGCTGCATTTGTGATATATAAACCACTCATATATTGGGTAGGAAGACTAAAAGATTAATCTATTAAAAATAACTACAATAACTTTTGGAGGAACAGATAGTATAAAAAGATAATGGAAACAATAAAAAGTTAAAAAGAAGGGAATGGAGTTAAAAGGTAGGATTTCTGCTAAACTTCTCTGTGCTTGTTTATTTATAAGTAGATTTGTCATATGTTTAAAACAGTTGGTTATAAAATGATTTTTGTAAGCCTCATGTAACCTCAAATTACAAAACTTACAACAGACAGACACAGAAAAGACAAAATAAAAAATAAAATATTAAAATGCACTACCAAAGAAACTTGCTTTTAACAAAGGAAGACAGGGAGGAAGTAATAAAAAGAAAGCTACAAATTAACCAGAAATCACATAACAACATGGTAGTAGCAAGTCTTTATCTACATATAATAAGATTAAATGCTATTGCAAGTCTTTAGCTATATATAAGATAAAATGTTATTGATTAATGCTCAATGGATTTAAAAAAATATAAGAGCCGACTATATATTGTCTGCAAGAAACCCACTTCCCCTATAAAGATGCATATCACACATACACTGAAAATAAAGAGATGGAAAAAGACATTTTATGCAAATAGAAACCCCCCCAAAAAACAGGAATAGCTGTACTTCTATCAGATAAAATAGGCAAAAAGTGTTAAAAAAAAAAAAGGTAAAAACTTGAAAAAAGGAAAAAGGTTATTATATAATGACAAAGCTTTTAGTTCAGCAAGTGATAATACTGATTTTAAATATATAGGCACCCAACACTGGAACACTCAGATATATAAAGCAAATATACTCAGTGCTAAAGAAATGGGTAGACCCCAATACAGTCATCCTTGGAGACTTCAGCATTTCATTTTCAGCATTGGACAGATCGTCCAGAGAGAAAATCAGTAACGAAACACTGGACTTAATCTGTGCTATAGACCTAAATCAACTAATGGATAGATAAGAATGTTTCATCAACAGCTACAGAATACACAGCTTCCTTTCCTCAGCTCATGGGTTATGTTGAAGGTAGACGACATGGAGACCACAAAACCAGTCTTAAAAAATAAAAAGTATAACAAATATTTTCTCTGATCATAATGAAATAAAACTAGATTAAATAACAAAAGGAACTCTGAAAAATATACAAAGGCATGGAAATTAAACCATAAGTTACTAAAAGACCAGTGGGTCAAATAATAGACAAAGAGGAGAATTACAAATTTCTCATAACAAATGAAAATGAATGCACAACGTATCAAAACCAATGGACTATAGCAAAGGAAATAATTGGAGGAAAGTTTATAGTAGTAAGTGCCTACATCGAAAACATAGAAAAGTTTCAAATAAATGAAATGATATATCTCAAAGAGCTAGAAAAACAAGAACGAAACAAACCAAAATTAATAGAAGAAAAGAAATAATAGACAGTAGAGCAGAAATAAATGATACCAAACCCTTCAAATCCCACAAAATACTAACAAATGAACAGATAAAACAAATTCAGAAAGTTTCAGGATATAAAACCAACATACAAAAGTCAGTCGCATTTCTATTTGCCAAACCAAAATAATTTGAAAAAAGAACCCAAGAACATAATACCATTTACAATAACTACAAGTAAAATGAAATTCTAACATGAAAGACTAAACTTACCCAGAGAAGTGAAAGATCTCTATAATGAAAACTATACACCACTGATGAGAGATACTGAAGACAATGCACGTGAAAAAAGACAAGACGTTCCATATTCAAGGATTAGAAGAATCAAGATTGTTACAGTATCCATTCTACCAAAGCAATCCACAGATTAAATGCAACTCCCATCAAAATATCAGTGACATTCTTCAAGGAAATAGAAGAAAATAATTCTAAAATGTATGTGGGTTCACAAAAGACATAGAATACTCAAAGCCATTCTGTACAAAAAGAACAAAATTGGACGAATCATGTTACCTGACTGCAAATTATACTACTGAGTTGTAGGAACCCAAACAGCTTAGCACTGGCATAAAAGTAGACATATATATATATATACCAATCGAACAGAATAGAGAACTCAGAGATAAATCCACGTCTATACTGAACTTATCAATGACAAAGTTGCCGAGAACATATAGTGGAGAAAGGACAATCTCATCAATAAATGGTACTGGGGAAGCGGGATAGCCATATACGGAAAAATACCAGTAGACTCTTCTCTCTCACCATGTACAAAAATCAAACCAAAATAGATTACAGACTTTTTTTTTTTTTTTTTTGAGACCGAGCCTCAAGCTATCCCCCTGGGTAGAGAGCCATGGCATCACACTCACAGCAACCCCTAACTCCTGGGCTCAAGCCAGTCTCCTGCCTCAGCCTCCCAAGTAGCTGGGACTACAGGTGCCCACCACAATGCCTGGCCATTTTTTGGTTGCAGCCATCATTGTTGTTTGGCGGGCCCGGGCTGGGGATTCGAACCCGCCACCTTAGGTGTATGTGGCGGCGCCTTAGCTGCTTGAGCCACAGGCGCCGAGCCTAGATTACAGACTTAAATACAAAACTATGAAATTTCTAAAAGGAAACATTGAAGAAATGCTTCATGATACTGGTTTGGGCAAGGAATTCTTTAGTAAAACCCCAAAACACAGATGACCAAAGCAAAATAAAACAAAGATCACATCCAGCTAAAAAGCTTCTGCAGAGCAAAGGACACAAATGGCAAAGCAGTGGGGCAACCCAAGATTGGGAGAAAAAAAATTCAAACTACCAGCTAACAAGGGGTTAATAACAGACTACACTCTTATCAAGTGCTCCATTAACTCTATAGGAAAAAAAATCGAATAATTCTAATAAAAATGAGAAGCACATCTTAATAGACATTTCTCAAAAGGTGGCATACAAATGGACAATAAGCATATGAAAAAATGCTCAAATCATTAGTCATCAGAGAAACATCAATCAAAACTATAGTGAGATATCATTCACCTCAGTTAATTGGCTTTTATTAAATGGACAGGATATAAGGAATGCTGGAGAGGATGTGGAGAAATCCTGGAACCCTGTACACTGTTGGTGGAAATGTAAATTTGTGTAAACACTACGGAGAAAAGTATGGAATTTTCTCAAATAACTAAAAATAGAGCTACCTTATGATCCAGCAATCCCACCACTGGGTATATATCCAAAGTTGGGGAATTCTGTATATCAAAAAGGTACCCACACTCTCATGTTTATTCCCAATCGCCAAGATTTGTAATCAGCCCCAGTGCTTATCAATGGATAGATTAAGAAATAGTAGTTCATAGACATGATGAAATACTATGTGGTCACAAAAAAATTTAAATCCTGCCATTTGCAACAACATGGATGATACTGGAGATCATCATGTTAAATGAAATAACAAGATGTCATGTGTTTTTTTTCTTCTATGGGAGCCACCTACTAAAAACAATTGATCTCCTGTGAAAAGAGAGCAAGATAATTGTCACCAAACGATAGGACAGGTAGCAGAGAAGGAGGGGGAATAAGTGGGTATAGTTAACAGGTGCAAAAATATAGTTAACAGTTAAATATAATGAACAATATTTTATAGTGCACCAAAGTGACTATAATCAACAGAAGTTAGGGTACACTTTATAAGAACTAAAAGAGCGGAAGTGGAATTTTCCTAACACAAGGAAATGACAAATGCCTGAATTGATGGATAAACCAGTTACCCTGCTTTGATTGATTTACATTATATGCCTAATTCAAAACATCACACATGCCCATGATAATTAAAAATAGCACAAAATTTAAAAAAAGAAATATGTTAGACTTCTACCTTACCTTTAACTTTTTTTCTTTTTGGCAAGGGCCAGGTTTGAACCCTCCACTTCTGGTATATGGGGCCAGCACCCTACTCCTTGAGCCACAGGTGCCACCATATCCCTTTAACTCCTTTTTGCAGCTTCTGGATAGTTTCCTTACCCACAATAATTAAAAGTATAATATTAAAAAATGAAGAAAAGAAGAAATTATATGAAGATATAAATTTCAGTGGTAACAAAGTGGACAAATACAGAATACATCATTGCCACCATTGCAATGGGTAGTCTAGTTTATTTCTATCTTTTCCTGTGTCCCTAATCAGTTCCTTGGCCTGTCTATAAATCGTACAGGTTATGATTCTCCATATGGTTCATCCTTTTTTCTTTTCAAATTTGCCTTTTTTTCTTCAGTGTTTTGCACTGTTGTTTAACTTCATTCCGGCAGCACTTTAACAATTATAGTTAGACGTTGTAAAAACATATTTTATACTTTTCTATTTTCTCAAATTTTTAGAGAGCTGATATTTTTACTTTTTTTGTTTACTTCACAGTACATTGTTTACCCTTTGGTGGAAACTTTTACAAAATTGCAATTTCAAAGGATTTCCTTTTTTCTCCCCCCAAAATCTGCACTGGTCTGGATTGTGGGAATGTCCCCGCAGAACTACTTTGCTTTTATTTTTCTTCTTTTTCTCCTACTAAATAGCTCAGGATGACCTATGTTGGATAAATTTATAAGGTTACTTCTTTAATTTGAGTTTCGATGGCATATGATATTATAATTGCTGCAGGAGATTTTTTTTCCCACATAAAACTATAAGCAGACATGCACAGTCTGTTATTTTATGGGCCAGTGGATAATTTTTTCTTATTCTTTGCTCCATGAAACTACATCCATTTCAGAGCTTTTTGGATGGGTGTCAATACTGACCATGCCTTCTCTGCCGTTAGGGACCTAAAACTTCAGCCCCCAAAATTAAAGTTGCTGCCAGAGCAGATAATCCCTGGATACTGTTCAGTTTTATACATATTTAGCAACTCCGTCATCCTGGCTTTTGGAGATTTGGTTCTTTCTCTAGAGCTAAGTTCTCTTTTCCCTTCTGCTATTCTAATATTCTCTCTCTCTCTCTCTCTTTCTCTTCTCTGTCTTCTATTATGTTCATTTTTCTTTTTCTGTAATAAAGGAGGGGCTCAGGGCAACATGTTGCTGATTATCTTTAACTCTTGTTGACTAGACTATTTCTGTGTAATTTCAGAATTTATTCACTTCTCTAACTCTACCTTCTTCAATCCGCAACAAACTGATTGACAGATCTTCTTCCTAAAGAATACCTATTAGCATGACAAACACCCTGAATCTACCTTTGCTACTTTCTAGTCTAATTTGTGAGCTCAAGCTTACCACAGGTATGGATACAAAGTTCAACACATCTACAGCAAATGTTTTTAAATAGAAACAATATTACATTCCTTGTCAACTATATAAATAATCATTAAGAAGGTGACACACTAAATGACCATATTATGAAGGAGAATTATTTATAGCTGTGACAGTTGAGATTCTACATCAAATTAATGATTAGCAATTACTGCCTCTTTGAAGATTACACTTAAATTTTATGGACTCTTAGGCAGACTATTGGAAAGTATTTCATTGGTGATACAATAGACTTGTTTACAAATCCTTAGAAAGTGATGTAAAATTAACTCTTTGTTACCTATCTTAAAAGAAAGAAACAGGAGGTACCTAATCTAAAACATTTGGTTTGTTATATGTGAAATTGGTTGATGTATTACATTTTTGACTTGTTTTCCCTCCATTTAATTTTAAATTAGGTTGCATTTCCTGAATACACATATTTCCGTTTGGAGGAGAAATGGATTATGGTTGTAATCTCGACTGAGATGATCAGCATTATAGATGCATTTTCTACAGATGGAAAAATGCTCACCAGTCATGCAGTCAATGACACTCTATTAGTTGAAAATGAGTTTAATTTTCCTCCCTGACCCAGACTCTCTTAGGATGTCCCTCTCCAGAGTTCTACATTTTTGCAAGGATATTTTCTTATGCTACACAATAGTTTGTATTTGGAGGGTTTATTCATGACTATCTAGACTGTTGCACAATTTTACTCATAGTCATTCAATGACTTAACCTGTACGGTTATGAGATCTTTCTAATTTATAAACTTAATATTAACAACAATTCAAAAAAATCAGATATTTTAGCATCATTTTACATACGAAGAATGCTGCCTAAGATCACACAGCTGGAAAATAGCACAGCCAGAATTTGACCCAGATTCTTCACTTCCTTATCTCCTGAGCTGAAGGACTGTGCTATGCTGTGTGCTGGTTGCAACTGGTCATTTCATTACATGAAGAAATTGCAACTGTTCTATTGAACTGAATGGTTTTGCCTCTGATTTAGATTCAGGTCTAGTCTTTGGGAAATCTTTCTGATGAACAACTTACTGATATAATGAATTGTATCTCTGTTAGAATTATTTTATTAGACCCAATATTTCCAAAAGCATTGAGAAAAATCTATTATCTAAGTAATCTCTTAATTCAGGAAAATAAGCTTGGTATTGATTCTCTCTTAAGTTATGTCACCAGTGAAAAACTGATTAGAAAACTTAGAAATTAATCTATAATGCAATTAAATGAAAAATGGTTAATTGTGTAAAGGCACATTCTTCTTTGTCACATGAAGGTGAGATGTTTACAAAGCAATTGAAGAAGTAAATTTTATCTCCTGAGTGTTCCCACCCCTAGTTGTTCCCCCTGCAATTTTTAAGAGCTTTTTATTTGGGAACTGATCAACTAGTATAAGAAACTTCTCCAGCTATTGTAAAAAGCATCTTTTTACAAACTCCAAACTCCAGTGCTGATTTTTATCACCAAGTGTTATGATAGAAAACAAATAGCAGTCACCATGTCCCATCTATGTGTTTAAAATGACCACATTCAGTGTGTGAAGACACGCTTGTCGTGATAACATAACTCTGTCTACATAAAATATTTTTCAGATTCCCTAAGGAAGCATTTCAAAATGTGGTACGTTTTAGATTCTTTCATTTCTCAAAAAGAAATTAGAGAAATGAGGAGTAGAAAAGTGGTTCGCCTGGTAAATCTTTGAGTTTCACACCCCCATCACCCCTTTTGCATTCAAACTGATCCTTTGCTGGCAGCAGATGGGTAATAGTATGGAAGTTTTCAATATGGTGTGCTGGGGATATATATTTCCAGACACAATGTGAGAGAGTACAAAGCAGAGTTCTCAATGTGATTAACAAAGAGGCATGGAATCTGCTATCAATCTTCCTTGTTACTGCCATAGTACTTCCCAGGACTGGGAGAGAAACTTTACAAAAGCTGAATGCATGTTACACATACAGATGAGGAAATGCCCTGGGCAGTGTAGCACAATTTTCTGTGAGTTCATTTTTTGAATTTCTGCCTTCTGAGTCACCACTATCACTATGACATTTTCATCTCAGAAGTCATCCCACTTTAATGCTGACATGGCGTGGACAAGCCAGCATTCCGTAATCACATTAACTGCATTTGAAAAGTTTATCCTACTGGCATATTTCATAGAGATTGACACTAACTTCTAAGATTAGGGTTTATTTTCATCTTTTTTGGTAATACAGTATTTTTCTCGCTGGGGCTTAGGAAAAATGTATTATTCAATTTCAATTTTTTCCATTTATGGAAAGAAAATAAAGCATATTTCTAGCATGAGAATTTCATTGTATTTATTTTGACATACAATATTTGCTCAAGGTAGGTCTTATTTTCTGGTTACAATCAGAACCGTAATATTAAAGGAATGATTTTAAATGCCTAAGATTTCCTAAGGAAAGTCTTAAAATAATATTGATGGATTATGTGCATAGAGATTTTCTTAGGCTTGCATTAGTACTAAACAAGGGTACTATTTAACTGTGATTATTATTCTCAATCTGGAAAAGACAGAAGATAAAACTAACAGCCTCAGTGGTGGGTCTGGTGTTCATTTAGAGATCTGGAAAATGAAAAGAAATGAGTGAAAAATAAGATACACTTTTAGGTAAAACAGAAGTTGGCAGACACCTTCTCCTTTAACACTAATAGTTTGCATAAAATAGAAGATTAGGATTATTTCAAAATCTATATGAAAGTTTAGGCTAAAGTTACAGAGATGGATTAAGTTGGAAAGAGAAAACATTTGAACTTGGAAAATCACAAACAGAATTTCAGCTCAATAAAGGAAAACTAGAAAGTTTATTTAACTGTAAGGTATATCCAAGTGACATCCCAGAGCTTAGATTACTGTATATCCAAACTTACTGTGTAGGTCTCTCCCTCAGTGCTCGGTAAATCAGGGAAAGAAGAGAGAGATTACATAGGAAGTTATGACTGGACATCAAGAGCATCATTGTCATTGTAACATATATCTGTCTACATAAAATATTCTTCAGGTTCTGGAACCCAGCAGAAGGAAGGAAGGACTTGCTTTTAGACTGAGGACAAAAGTTAGCTTAGGAGAACATGAGTGAACTTAGACTAACAAGAAGAGATCAGTTAAGGAAATTTCACAAATCATGACCTGGGAAAAAGGAGTGATGGGAATACGGATGATAAATCTGTGGCCTTTGTTAGACATAAATAATTCCATCATTGTTGACATTCATAGAAGCTGAGAACTCCAGGAAGTATAAAGTCTGGTTATGATGCACCAGTATATAAATAAGGTTTGCTGTTTATTTTTAAATGTTATGCTTATTTACAGAGTTCCAGTTCTAATTATCAAGCACATGCTTGTGTATTAATTTCACTTGAAGGATATTTGAAGGGCATAAAGTTGTACTCAGGCATAAAACCCAGTGGCACCTGTGGCTCAAGGGACTAGTGCACTGGCCCCAGGTGCCGCAGGTGGCGGGTTCAAACCTAACCTGGGCTAAAAAAAAAAAAAGGCATAAAACCAGCCCCAACTATTCCCTAGTAGAGGAGAGAATCTTTCTAAATTAAGAGATATTAGGTGTATGCGGACTTCTTTTTTCCTTATCTAGGAAGTAAAAGAATCAGACACTTTTTAGACATTTTAAAAATAATACAATTGCCTTTCCCTTTAATTACATCTTTTTTGCATCTAAATCCTCTCCAAAAATATTGACTGTCTTGTTTGCTTTTTACATTCATGACCATTGGTTAAGTAATTCACCTTCTCTTTATTTTTTTTCCCTTTGCTCTGATACTTTACTTCTGCTGCTATCTTTCAACACACAATGAAATATAGCTCTGCCTTTCCTTGGTTTCCTTATGTCTAAGTACTATGGCAACGATGCGTAGTTGACTTAGTGAAACTTGAAAATGTCACATTGCTCTTCATTCTTTGATGAATAAACATGCGTGAATATGGCTCTCTGCAAAAGCAATTAAAGGCAGACTTAAAAAGCGCCGGAACCAAAGTCACCCTCAGATGATAGTCCCCAGGTGTTGTATTCAGAGCAAGCCATTCCCAGTATTAAAAAGACAAGCCTTTTTGTCTTTGAGAATAATTAGCAATCACTTTTAGAAACATTTCTTATGAAACAAAATGATTTCTGTAAATAAACCTTAATTTCAAATCATGGAATTCACCGAGAATGTATTTTTCATCTAAAACTAATGAAACGTCTTGAAAACATAAAATGAGGAAGAAACAAATAGAAAGATTATTTAACACAAATACAAATTACACCTTGAACCTAATTTTATTGATGTATGGAACAAACACACACACATCACTTTAACTTCCCTAATTTGGGCAAGAAGCTACAATAGAGAAACATAGTTCAGAATGTTTTGTGGTTTACCGGAAAATACCTGCCCATGAAATGGAGATGGATTCTATCTTTATAATCTACTCCTCAAAATGGCTATTTAGAATTATAACACCGACAGTAATATTGGCTATTTATTATTCTTATATTTGAATAAAAATAATTCACTATATTTATAAGCACATGCTTTGTCATAGTCTACATGCATTTTCTAGTATAACTATAATTTTTATTGATGCTTTCATCTTCACAGACATTCTCATATTTGTATAGGTTGCTATGTAACCAACACATTCACCCACCATTATTCCATTTCCCTCTATTTATTTGAAAATCTGTGCCATGTACTAAGAGCATCTCATATTACTTATATTTTACAATTAAGGAAACCAATATTTGAAAGCTTAATATTTAAAGTTAGGAAGCAAAAAAGAAAAGAAAATGTTACCTAAGTTTTCTGACTTTATATTTTAAGATTTTCTGGTCATATTCTTTTTTACATGCATAAAAATTTACTAAATACATCTTCCAAATTGTCCTCAGTACTTCTTAGAATAATTGAAGCTATCAATAAGAATATTCTAAAGTGACCAGTGATGAAGACGGTCAGAGAGTATCAGCTGTAGCATTGTTGGGCATGATCCCTGGCTGTGCAGCACAGAGAATTCTTTTAAGTCTGTGAAACTGCCATATCTAACAGAAGCAGAAGCTAAGTAATGACAAGTAAACCCACGGCTTGCTCACAATTACTAATTAATTTATCATATCTCACAGAATGCAATAATAAAGTATACAATAAATTTGAAGTTACTATTCTTCATAAATGACTTGAAGGTATCAAAGAATGTCATTCTATTTAAATTCAGCAATTGAATACCTACAGAAGGGAGCTAGAAGAAAATTTTCTTCCAGTAATTCCTACTGCTAAGGAAAGACAAAATTACTTAACAAGAACCTATAACAGTAGCTTGAAACATGGAAATTACTGCAGCTTTAAACTGCAATCACTCTCTGCAGGAAAAGGTCATAAATGAGGTTCATGTAAGTGAAGCTTAAAATAAACAGTTTGAACTTCCAGAAAGGATGCATCTTGGCCGCACAATCACTCCAGTGACCTACCAGGAAGCTCATTAAAAAGAATGCCAAGACTCACTCCAGAGGCAGTAATAGTGAAGGGGTTAAGAGTGTGAACTCTGAAATAAAACAGACTGAGTTCAAAGCTCAACTCTGCCAATTTCTATCATGCAAACTTAGGAAAAAGGCTTAACCTCTTGTGTCCTAATTTCTCCATATATAAGATAGGAATGATAATAGTAATCTATATGATGGGGCTGTTGCAGGATATATATGTGTTAACAGAGTGAAAGCAAATAGATAAAGTACTTGGGATCATCAATAAAAATATCTTCAGGCTATGTAACACTCTGGGAATAGTCAAGTGAGTAGAGCAGCTGTCAGTGGCTGATATTCCTGATGCTTCCTTGGTAATTCCCTACTAGCTTGCAAAGCAACATAAAAACCATTAGAGTGCATTGAAAGCATTTTCAAAAATATACCCACACTAGAAAATACTATGTAGAAAGAGGAAAATTAATTTGAGCATATAGAAATAAATAGGAATAGGTAAATATCATAATCAAGATTGAAAAACAAATAAAACATTGGAAAAGGAAATTTGCAATAAATAGGACAAAGAGATGTGAACAACTTTATATATGAAATAGTTGGTAAGTTAGTTAACATAAATTCATGAGCTAAAGTAATGCCTCCCAAAATCTGAAGTACAAAAGGGCAGAGATATGAAAACATTGTTAGGTAGCTGTGAGACATTAGGCAAGTCATTTAATAATGGTAGGCATCTCCTACTTGGGAGGCTGAGGCAAGAGAATCGCCTAAGCCCAAGAGCTGGAGGTTGCTGTGAGCTGTGATGCCACAGCACTCTACCAAGGGTGACAAAGTGAGAATCTGTTGCAAAAAAATAACAATAATGTTAGACATCTCTACCAGTTAAAAAAAAAGAAAAAAGAAAAATACAGAAAAGTATGGCTAAATTGCAGAGTTCTTAGCAAAATAGTTGAGTAATGTACCTGAAAATGCTTAATTGTGAAGAACACAGTAACTTGATAATATCAGTTCTTTATTTTGTGATTTTTTTTATTATTCCATGATCTAAGCATTATTTTCTACAAATGTTTTATATACTTCTATTGTGTAACACCTGTATGTTAGTTACAAAGTTATTCAATATTTTACTCATGTGTGATACTGTGGGCAAAATACCACATTTCATTTAGAAGTACCGAAAGAAACAATGCAACCATTGTCTATTCCGTTTAGCAAGCTGCTTATTGAGAAGAATGGTTTCACTTGACAAATGGCTGGACTTTTATCAGTTACGCTTCCACAAAGAATATTTAAAAAGCCAACCTTTAAAAAATGATAAGGGTTATTTACAACTTCCTGTATTCCTTTCATCTTAATGACAACACAATATATGATATTTTATAACCCTTGTAATTTCCATTATCAGGCTGCAAGTCTGCATTTCTTTCTTTGTTGACTCATATATTCGCAAATTATTTATTCATCCCAAGGTATATCCATGCAGTTGAAAGGAAAGAATAATGTCAAGGCTGAGCATGAGTAAGAGTGGCTCAGTAAAAGGCATATAAATCTCCCCTTCTTTTTCTCCCTATGACTCAAACAAGAGTAATACTGAAGTTTTAGAATAACTCCTAAAAAAAACAAAAGATGTTTTCTGTGAATGAAGTCCATCTTGTACAATAAAATGTGACTGGCATTTGTACATTGCTAATATTAATTCTCCTGCATTGTCTAATACAAGAAATGCTTTACTATGCTATAAATAATTATGTGTCATCATTTTTTGAGATTTTTCCATGGAAGCTGTGATTCTTCCCCTTTGGATTTTTATTTGTTTTTATAGACTTAGTGTTTCACATGCATTTTTTGAAGACTCTGTTTATTGTGTCTACAAACTCCCCCAGCCTTCATTTCGCTTGTCTCATCCTAAACAGCTGGCTTCATTTGATTATTTTGATATATTATCCATGATCTTGAAGGCCACCATCTTCAAAGTTATTTCCTTGAGGATTTTTCCGGTTTCCCATATTTTATTTGTACGATTATAACTAACTTTCTAAGATTACCTAATGATACTATTACAGTGCTCAATTACAGAGTGTTCAAAAACTATTGGATCCTAGAATTATTTTCATGCATAGTTGTTCTTTGGGTGTAAGACTCAAACTGCACACTGGCATTGAGCTGACTCCGGAATGCAAATGAATGAGTTTAACTCACTGCTTACTATCTTCATAAAACAGAGCTATATATTTTCTATCAGCAATACTAAGCCACATTTGACTATTCTTAGTGTTGTGATACTCTCCTTGCATGAAGCTAACATAAGTTTCCTATCATCTAGGTAAGACTAAGTATTTATATACATGCCTAAATCCAGTCCGTTTTCTAGTATGTTACAAGCAAACAATATATACAGACAGGAAAAAGTAACAAGACATCATGTAAAGAAATTAGCTGATTTCACATATATTAAAGACATACAATGTACATCATAAACTTTCAAGTAAGGGATATCACACAAACCAAACCATTCCCACAGGAGGTGGATTTCACATGAAACATGAAAGTAGTCAATGCTGGAAGAAAGTGCGAAGAGGAGGAAGATGGCTGGGTTCCATTTAACTAACAGTTATTAAATATCTATCATGTGCAAGATATTCAACTACAAAATAAAGTCATTGGGAAGATGAAGAAGGTATTGCTCTCTGTTCCTAAGAAACTTACAGAATGAATCAGAGTTACCTCGATACCTGGACTGCATGTGGTACCTTAATGAAATCTAATGGAGAGAAATGGAGCAAGTACTATAAAAGTAGGGAGAAGAAAACAATTAACGTTGACCTAGAGATACAGAAAAGGTTGGAGGTGTGTGGACTGATGAGATTCTTACCAATTGAAATAGAATTTCTGTTTATTTATTTATTTATTTATTTATTTTTGAGACAGAGTCTCACTCTGTCGCCCTGGGATGGAGTGCCTTGGGGTAATCATAGCCCACAGCAACTTCAAACTCCAAGGCTCAAGTAATCCTCATGCCTCAGCCTTCCAACTAGCTGGGACTACAGCTGTCTGCCACAACGCCTAGCTAATCTTTCCTTCCTTCCTTCGTTCCTTCCTTCCTTCCTTCCTTCCCCTCTCTCTCTCTTTCTCTCTCTCCTTCCTTCCTTTCTTTTTAAAGTAGAAAGGGGGTCTAACTCTTGCTAAGGCTGGTCTCAAACTCCTGACCCCAAGCAATCCACCTGTCTTGGCCTCCCACAGTGCTGGGAATACATGCATGAGCCACCACTGTTGACATGAGATGTTCATAAAGATTGTGGTGTGAACAAAGAGACAAAAGTGATGATATACAGTGAATATTTAAACACACTGGTAAATCAAGTGTGCCTAAAATATAGATTAGTATAAGATTCATAGCAGATTATGAGGAATAATGTTTTTGAGAGTAGCACTCAATAATAATATCAAAATTTCTATATGTGATGTAGATTCAAAGATTTTAGAACAGGAAAGTTAATGCATAAATGATGATTTCTTCTTTTCTGGAGCATTTATGTGGACTGGATGAGACTCTGTGAAGGAGAATGTACTAAAGACACATTTAAATAATCAAAATGAGAGATAATGACAATTTATATAGGAAAAATAGAAGGATATATAGCAGCAATTAAGAATAAATAAGAGGAAATATTTACACGTGACTCTAAAATTTCAAGGGCTAAAGACCATGATAGACAACTGAAGGTGGATGGGACAAGAAAAAATAACTTTGCTTATAATAGTTAGCTGTTATCTCCTTTAATGCCCAACACTCACAGTAAGATTAGATGATACTATTACTGGCTCAGTCCTTACTGAGGCACGTTTGCAAGTAGCTTCAGTTTTCCATCTTTGCCAATCTCTTAAATGAAAGCATGAAGTCACCTTTCAAAGGTTAGGATTTAGTTTCCCCAGTAAATGGTACACTCCCAATTCACTCTTTGAGTTTCGCTTGAGGCCACTTACCCTCAGCATCTAATGCCTCCAGAAATAATCACTCTTAAATGCCCATGCTAAAAATTACCCGAGTTACTACTACATTTGGGTTTCTATCTTCTCTTTTTACTTATTTTGTCTAGAATTTTTATTTATTATCAAAATGTTTATGTAATAATACAGTCCTGAATTCAACCTCAGCAACTTAATGCCCTAAAATTTTTATGTTTTTTAATTTTTTATTCATTTCAGGACTGATTTTTTGTCCTATCTTCTGGAGTACTAGTAACTTTTTTCTCATGTCAGTCCCTAAGGATTGTCTATTTTTCCATAAGAGTGCTATTATAAATGTTTTAGAAATTGTTAAGAGTGAGATGAATTATAAATGTTGACCACACATAGCTAGTTTATTTATATGGAGTTAGTCTAAGGAGTTGTTAGTATAATGTGCCTGGATACTATGTATTTTATAGATATTGATGATGATTTTTAAAAAGATGGTGACTTATTATAGGGGAACATTTCATCCAAATCAAAATAGAACATTCACATAGTGATGCCCAACTAGAAGTTAGAATTTATGCAAGTGAGCAGTAATACAAACATTATAAACTATTATTATATTATTAACTATTACTATATTATTAACTATTATTATTATATAACAGACATATTTCAAGATGCTAAATTTGTCACATTCAGCTATCTTCTTAGATACCACTACAACAATAGTAAAGGAATTTTTTCATCAATCTAAATCAACGAGGTCAATATTAGGAGAAAAGACGAGAGAACATAAAATGTTTTGAAAGATCTATAACAAATGGAAAACTGCTTTGCAGAAATAAATACATGCATGAATGGATAATGGCACAGTAATGTCACAAATCACTTAATGTCAGGGATATATTCTGAGAAATGTGGCCTCGGGTGATTTTGTCATCGTGTGAACATCACAGAGTGTATTCACATCAACCTGGATGGTATAGCCTAGTACACACCTAGAAGTTTGGCATATCCTAGTGTCCCTAAGCTGCAAACCTGCTACAGTACACATTACTATACTGAGTACTGCAAACCACTGCAACACAGTGGGAATATCCTTGTAACTAAAATAACCACGTACAGAATTCATACCCCCAAGTTTCTAGTGCAAGGAAAGACTACAGAATCATAATTCCTGAAAACATTAAAACAGAACGACATAGAATTTGGGAAAATTAGGTTTGCAAGGAAGAAAAGTTGAGGAACAGGCTGATTAACTGGAGGTCCATGAAAGTATTAAGCATAAATGCATAGGAATTGCCAAAGAGATCCTAGATGTCCAAAATAAAATAATACACTTAAGTGATTAATTCAAAAAGTCTAAGGCCAAGTACTTGAAACTTCCAGAAAGAAACACCAGAGTAAACAGAAAGTGGAAAATTATCAAAGATATGATATGGGAAAATTTTAAAAATTAAAAAACATGAGTTCTATAATAAAACACCCCAAGGGGTGCTCAGATAAATGTGAAATTATAAACATGAAACACAATGTTATACATTTCCTAGGAAAAAGGGAAAAGTATAAGTGATAAAGAAGTACACTAAAATCTTCCAAAGAGATAAAAACATGGCACAAATAAAAGTATAAGAAAAAAATGACATTAGGCTTGTCAAAAACAATACTAGACCCCAAAGGACACTGAAAGAATGACTTTACATTATAATTAAAATAAAATTTCTGACCTAGAATTCTATAGCTAGTCATTCAAATTTTCAAGCTATGTTAAGGATAGAATAAGTTTTCCTCTGTGTCATCAAACTGAACGTTTACCTCTTTGATTAGGAATTCAATTGAGAATATGTGTTTCATATTAAATGAGGAAGCTTGCTTGATTTCCTCTATATGCTTAATCAGTGGAGTTCCTGTATCCATGACCTTTGATAGTGTGCTCCCAAGCCTGCTCTGTACTTGGCCATGTGCCTTGCTTTGAAGAGTGGGATTATAATAAATTGAATGCAAGCAAAAGTTTGAAAGGGTGCTTGCACATTTCCCTTCCTCTTGCTCCTATAAATGGCCATAAGAATTGGTCATAAAAATGTGGCAAATCTGCTGGAGAGCTATGAGAGATGTATGTATGTGAGAGAACTTTGATGGTAGCTGAGTCACCAAACAGAGGCAGTGCTAGACCAACATGCTTTAAACGGACCTACCAGCTCAGCACAAATATGTCAGCCAGGATCAGTCAAGTCCACCCTAGCCAGCTGTCAGTCCATAGCCTTAAGAAAAAAACTTAACAACGGTTCATTTTACACCATTAAATCACCAAATTTGGAGTAGTTTTTAGATTTATATGATGCGATGTTTCAAAATGGCATAGTTTATACGCAAAAAGATGGTTAACAGAAATAAAAACTGAAGTGTGTTAGCCTTTGGAAATAAACTGAAGAGTAGGATTAGTATGCTTTTTTTCATTAAGGCCTTTTAGTAGTAACTTTTTAAAACCACAAGTCTGTTTTAAATTTGTAAAATGATAACACATTAGGTTCTTGTCTTTATTTCAGAATATCATGGGAGTACAAATGTTTTGCTTCTGTAGAGTTTGAGTCAACACTGCCCATTACCTGGGTGGTGTACACTGTACCTGTTAGGCGTGAATTTCCCTCCCCTTCTGCCTCCCATCTGCTCGCTTTCTGTTGAACTGTTCTACCAGAGGAGCACATGGGTACTGATCAATCAGTTCCAGTTTAATAGTGAAGACATGTGGTGTTTTTCTCTTTTTTTTTATTATTCTTGCAAATACTTCACTTAGAGGAATGATCTCCAGTTCCATCCAAGTTGTCACAAACGGTTTCTTTCACCATTTCTTTAATGACTGAGTAGTACTCCATGGTATACATGCACCACATTTTATTAATCCTTTCGTGTATCCATGGGCGCTTGGGTCAGTTCCACATCTTTGGAACTGCGAATCTATAGAGAGTTTTATATCAAAGAAGTTTTGTTGCATATTTTGTTTTGTTTGATTTGCGTAAAAGAGGAAAATCTCTAGAAATAGACATGAATTAAGGGAAGTCCATGTGAATGCTGTCGTGTAGCTTGAAAATATGAGGGTCTGGAATAATAAGTAGCTGATAGAAACTGGGTATCTCTCAGGAATAGGGACAGGTTTCAGCTGGAATAAAGACTGAAAATGATTTAGTTTGTATTCCAAGGGAGAGAGCTTCCCAGGGAACACACATCTTGGTGAATTGGGGAGTTTTAGAGACAGAAGTTGACAGTAAGGGATTCTATTTTGGCTTTTCTTTCTTTTCTTTT
>NW_003852564.1:1426461-1440301 GCF_000181295.1 Otolemur garnettii
AATTCTCTTGCCTCAGCCTCCCAAGTAGCAGGAACTACAGGAGCCCACCACAATGCCTGGCTATTTTTAGCCCCAAGGTCTTACTTTGGCCCAGTATGGTCTGGAACCTGGGGCTCAGGCAATCCATCCACCTTAGTCTCCTAGAGTGCTGGGATTACAGGCATGAGCTACTGTGCCGGCCCATTTTGGCCTTTGACTGAAGATCAACACATGAAAGATATGATCAATTTAAGTGGCTTCCTAATCCTGAATATATTTCTCTGTGCAGTACTTTTTCAGTTGTGAGAATTGCTTGAAAATCCCAGATTTTTCCGGTCCTGGATTTCTGCAGAAATTTTATAAAGAAAGAATTCACCATGCAAAAGTTAATTTCAACTCAGACTCAAATTTCAGTATCACGTGTACTGAAATATCTGATTCTGAATTAATAAGCTGGTGTTTACACATGAATGCATGGATTACAGCTGTTATCCAAGGAAATGTGTCTTCAAAGATAGTGAAATGGAAGCTTTTCCTTTATCTGAACAGTATATGGGAAGAAAATGAGTGATTGGCAATTCAAATGTATCATTTAGAGAAGTAAAGTTAGGTTTCAAAGTCTCATTTAACTAGAGGATAAAGCTTTTAAGTATAGTGTGATGTATAAATGTGCCCAAGTAAATCACTGTGCTTTGGAGGAACAAGATTATCATTTAAAGTAAACTTGTTCCTCTTTCTGTATGAAACAGACATTACAACAAGAGAAAAATAAGCTAACAGTAGGTACAATCATTAAATGAGGACATGCGTGTTCATTGATTCTGCGTTTTATGAGAATATAATAACAATAATTTCAAGTGTATCAGCCCCCCCCCCCATAATCTCCTTTAGTCCCCTTCAAACCTATAAAGAAAGCTTCTAGCTGAGTAAGCACAGGAAAACCAGTTCAATCACCAGATGTGTGTTGCCCACATTCACACCCTCAGCCATCTCACATGGACATTGTTGAATTCAACAGGAATGATTTCTCTGACACTCAACACATTTCCAATCTCACTGTAAGCCCCTAACCCCCTGTGGATATGTACGTAAGTATTTAAAAGCACTACCATTATCTTTACCTTTAATTTATTCTTATTTGATAACCCAAATAATTCAACTTGATTGTATAGAAATCCTTTAAATAGCCAATGCTCTTTGACAAGTGTTATTAGTGATTAGATATCATCTAGTTCCACAAGGAGAAACGTACAACATTCTAAGTGACTATGTCATGGGTCTGCTTTGCACCATACACCCACTAACACATGATTTCCTGAGACCAATTGTAAATACCAATGTATTTATTTTCTTATAAGACGTTTAATGAGGTCTACCCCTGTAAGTTATGGTGGATGCCACAGACTGAATTCAACTAAAATGTGTACTATCTACCATTAAGATGATCTTTATGGCTAAACATAATTCTTTATACTCCAAAGACAATTGAAAATATGCTTTATTTTTTATAGTAAGAATGTTGAAAATAATGTTTGTAAGAATTCAAGTTGAGAGTTCACAAAAATAAGGTCTGAATATATATGAAAATGTAGACCCACTATTTTCTCTTAATGAATTTGGAAAAATTCAAAGGCTTTAGCATTTATACAGGTTAACGACTATTCATGGGTAGAGAATATATACACAGAGAAATTAGCCTGTTTTCTAATCACAAGATGTGAGCAAAGTTAAGAAGCAGTACATGAACCAGAGCACTTTTCAAACCATCAAACCTAACAAAATAAATACAGAAACTACAGTATCAAATATTACACAGTAAATAAAGTATTATTTTTGCTTCTGAGATTAGAAAAATGAACAAGTATCAATTTTATTTAAACTGCATCTTAACATAAATGAAATGGTTCAATAATGAATTGGGAATTTTTGATTTTGCCTTAATTATGTATATGCTCATAAAGCACGGCTGAATTATTATTACACCAGCATGTGCAGGACGCCCTGAAGATCCTTGTTTCCTTGTAAATTTATCAACCTGGATTTAATCAGGGTTTTTGAATATTTAAATCTCTGAATTTCAATACTTTCAAATGCTGAAGATATGTTGATGAATTGTGGTTAAATCATACCCTACTTCTAAATAAGTTCATAAAACAGTTGATGAATAAGAATCACAAGACGTGGATTTATAGGGCGGCATCTGTGGCTCAAAAGACTAGGGCGCCAGCCCCATATACTGGAAGTGGTGGGCTCAAACCTGGCCCCGGCCAAAAACTGCAAAAAAAAAAAAAACCCAAAAAACAAAAAAAGACATGGATTTACAGTTTTAAATGAATTTGAAATCTTGGGCTTGGTTGCCCTTCTTACTCAAGACAATGCTCAGATTCATTTTCCCAAAACTAATCAAAAGTATTTTTAAATTTGACAAAGCTGTCTGTGGAGCCATGATTGTACTGCATTGGTTGGTTCTGTGAGCATGTGAAAAAAATACACACACACATATCTGTTTGTGGCAGGGGCAGTCAGATTAGAGTGTAAGGAAAAATTGAGCTTCATCACATACTCTTATCCTATACGAGAGCACAGTTTTGCATCAAAAATTAAGTGTACACACACACACACACACACACACATATATATATAATGTGATTACCTGATTAAAAATTCTCCTATTGTTTTAGTTTCTAAATTCACCACAGATCCCTGAATCCGTGGGCTACACAGTAATGCAGACGCAAGGGCAGGCCATGTTTGCACTGCTCCTTTACCACTGACGTGGAAAACTAAGCCCCAGTCACGAATTCACAAGTGACTGTGATCTGAATAGACACAATAATTCCTTCACAGATGAAAACTGTCACATTGTTCATGTAGAATTTGTGATCAATTAGTCTGATAAGAGGGAATATTTTATACACACACATATGTTCTTATTTTGAAATACAAAAAGGAAAACTTCGGAGCATCTGATGTGATAATGGGAATGAAGTAATGAAGGTCATTATTACTGGGGAAATAGCAGGAATATCACACAAAGGAATCCTTCCTGCTTTATAATCGAAAGCACTGGGTTTTCTCAATCACACTGTTTAAAGTACACCCAAATGAGCTCTTATCTCCAAGAATGTCATCTTATATTTCTATTAGAAATTCCTGACTTTCTTTCCAGTGTTCTTCATATATTTAGATCAAAAGGCTGTGATCTGTGTGAACTACCAACCATCTACGTTCACATGGATTCGATGTGAAGAGGAATTTTGCCAATTCCTCTAGGCTTGAATAATTTAAGGTCAAAGGAAAGGGCTAAAGGAATTAATTTCTATGGGGTTATTTTGTTGAAAAGAAAACAAACCAATATAAACTATCGATGTTTGTTCTTTGAGATTTGAAGATACCCATCTGCTGCTTCCTTAAAATAATAATTTCCAGGTTTCTTTTGTTTTTATCCACCCCGTCTTTCCCGAAATTGAGCTGTAATCCTTAAAATGACTAAATCATGGTTAAAATCTGGGGCTTTGAATATATGCACTGATGTATCTTCTTCTTTACCTAGATTTATTTGATACTTTTAAGCCTGAGTAGATCATGGTTATGAGTAGATTTGAATTTTAAAAGATTCTATCATTTGTTTCTTCTGTATCAAAGACTGTGTATTCTGCTATTAATTCCTATAAGTGGAAAAAATAAGCAAGTCAGTGAAGAAGTGGCAGAGCACACTTATAAAAGAGCATTTTAGTGATTTATCAGAAATTGGAAATCATTCTCTTTCTTACAACCTGAGGATTTATTATTCTCTGGAATTAACTGATTAATTACACTTTCTGTACCGAAAAGATAAAGTTGAGAACCTGAGATTTTGTTGAAATTTAAACTTTTTTTTTATAAACTGCTTTTTCTCCTAGTGGGCCCTCAAAATATATTTCTCCTGCCTTCATTAAATCAAGCTTAGCAAATGAAAACTTAATGGAGATCGCGGAGCACAATATGTCTTCACAATAGCAGTGTTTACGGAACAAATCACTCCATTTCTGCAGCTGGAAATAAGAGCTCAGAGGGATTCTAAATGTCAAGAAATTTATAAAATACAGGCACTTTAAAAAATTGAAGTTTTTGGTATATTAAATTATCTCCAGATTTTGTTAATTACCCTACTAATTCCTTTGTATTCACCATATTTCTAAATACTTTGATAGACCAATTAAATGTATATTAAGATATATACATTTAGAAAAGAATCAGTCATAGCATTAAATATTTAAGACATTAAGTATATTTTGTATCCTTCCAATTGTCTTCATTTTAGGACAATAGCCGAATAGTCTAAAAATAATTTCAGTAGTAAGAGTATTTGATATTAATAACAGTGTTTAGAAAATAAACCAGTTTGATCAACATGGTCAGGGCTATATTGTTACAAAATTGTCAGTGTAAGCTCTTCATGATAGAGCAAGCGTATTAAGTAGATTTTAGGTAATGTAACCCGCAATGTCGTTGCCTAGAGAGTGAAGTGAAAAACAAAGTGAAGCTGATTCTTTTTTGTTAAAAGAGTGAGCACCAAGACTGATAACCACCCCTGCTATGAGAGAGAAGTCATAGCGTCCCAGCTTCATGTTTGTCGTTCCTGATAGAGAATTAAGTGCCGAATGATGTATTACATAGAAAGTAAACTATGCACGATCAGTCTTTATTAAAGCAATTTCTACATTGGTCACGTATTTTCAAAGTCTTGCTGTAAGTGCTGCAATTTTCTGTTCCTTCAAATATCTATGGATTCAGTATTCAAGGAACACCTACTTCCATAGTTCCATTCTGGAACTTTTTATCACCTACAACTCCTCTGCTTTCAAAAATTATAATGTATCCTCTGAATCGTGCTCTCAGTCAGTTACGTGTGCCATGATTGTTCTTTGCCCTCATGAAGGCTTTACATCTCAGTCGCCGTGTTTCAGATCACTTTAGCAGCCCTCTAGGAAAGTCATAGTGTTTTCTACACAGCTTGGATTTAAGCACTGATTTTATTTATTTATTTATTTATTTATTTATTTATTTATTTTGGCAGGGGCTGGGTTTGAACCCACCACCTCCGGCACATGGGGCTGGTGCCCTACTCCTTTGAGGCACAGATGCCACCCATAAGCTCTGATTTTAGACATGATTACACCGCAGAGAATAAAGGCTATGGGATAGTCAGCTGCCTTTCTTTTGCTTGGGACCCTTCCCTCAGTTTCAATATCCTTTGAGGCTCCTCTGCACTCAGCCTTAGTCTTGCTCTTCTGATCCACAGGACAATGCACGCATCATTACAGCCCATTTCTCTAACTGGGTTAGACTCCATCTCTTCCTGCTGCTCCAAGGCCAGATTGTATGAATTTTTCTCTTCTTCCTTGTGTCATCTTTGCCAAAATAATGCCCTCAGAGAATAATCAGTCTTCAGTCTATTCCCTCTTAAAACTCACAACTACAGAAATATCTCTCAAGACTTTTTGGGAGACTAGCAAGAAGAATCTTTATCTCTGCATTCTACTCTTGTAATAGACCTATCTCTTCAGTTTCTTCCTCAAGCAAACGTCTCCCAAATGGAGTCTATATTCTGTGATTCACAAAAGAATGAGCCCATTATGATGCTGAAAAAATGGGCTTAGAAGTCAGTGTGGGCTGGAATCCTGTTCAACCGATCCCTTGGTATGTAACACTGGATAAGTTATTTAAACTGTCTTTGAAACCTTCCATGTGGATAAAAGGAGATTATGCATGTTCAAATGAACCCATGGGGACTAAATTATTTAAATTATGTGCAAGTTTTATTGTGTATAGTGGTGGCTTTGTAGTGACCAGGTGATTTCTCTTTATCAATATTTTCCTCATTATTCATCTGTTCCTATAAGGCCACAGATCAGACTTTTCATCCTTGTTGACCTCAATTATTCAACGATTTCCTAACTCATGTTATTCCCTACTATCAATTTGTTTTAAAACATTTCTTCACCCAACTCAAACATGAGGGTGTTTTTTATTTTTTTAAATCTTCTTTTGTTGTTGAATACAATAAGACTGATGAACACTTTGAAATGACCCCACTGACCTAGCGGTGTTTCCAAGTCTTATCTAATTATTTACAATCTAATGACTTGAAGTTGCTAAAAATGAATATCCGTAAGTCCTCCCCACTGAATCCAGATCCCTTGGACATTATGTGTATTATGCAATATTGCATTGCGAGGGAGATTTCTATTTACTCTGCACTGACTATGAGGCCCAGTATTACCAGGCCACTGTTCTCCTTTCTCAGAATCAGAGGATGCTGTACCACAATGAACTTCTGTTGATGTTTCCTAAACATAAAAACATTCTGTCATATGGTTTTGCTTTTGTAAACTAGAAACTTGAAAATTTCCACCTTTATTTGATTAATTTTTTCAAAATTCTCCTACTTCATGAAGTTTCCACTGACCATCCATACCCATCTCTCTTTATCTACCTTTGTAAAGTGTCAGTGGCCTTTGTATATGTTATGCTTATGTAAATCATCATGCATATCAATTTGGCATATTTCTTATCAAATTATAACCTTCTTAAAGAAAACTAGCAAGAAGAATCTTTATCTCTGCATCTTCACTACCCATCACATTGTATTGTTCATAATTAGTATTGCATATTGATTTGTGTCTCCATCCACCTACTTACATAGCTGTCCACGAATTGATTTATTTATACATTTGTTTATTTTTCTCTTCCTAGATTTTGTTATCACAACATCAATTAGTTCATATAGCTCTATAAAATAAATAAAAGGAAGTGATATAACTTTATGGACGGTAACATATATCCAGTCCTAAATCTAATGGGGCCTATTATAATGACCTACATGCCTACATTATGGTAAATTAAATTTGTCATTTTCATAATAGCCAATGTACATTAGAAAATCCATATTATCAAATATTTCAGTGAGAATTCTCCTGGAGCTCAGGGAATACTGCCATTAATGAATAGCACCTTCTGGACTAAGATGGTTGCTAAACCTATGCTATGTTTTGACAGAACCACAGTTATTCTACATTGCAAAATAGGTGGAGCCATTTGGCTGAGGTTTGCTCAATGAATATAGAACAAAGTAACATTCATCTACTCTAGACAAAGACACTAAATCACCCTCCCTTAGCCTTCCATGCTCAGTCTCCCCTTCCTCTCTAGGCCTGACATGCAGGATCCAGGGGAGACTCAGTCTCTCAGGGTGGGAGAGCCCCTAAATAGAATGGCCCTGAGCCTCCCCCTCACCAAACAGAAGCCTGCCTAAATAGACTGAGGTTAGTATAGAAACTTCTGTTGCATTAAGTAAAAAGTTACTTTGTTTTATTTTAAATTTTGTTGTGGCCTACAACAGTGCCACAGTAGATGCCTCAGTGAGTTCTTAAGATTTTTGTTTTTAGGGCAGTGCCTGTGGCTCAAAGGAGTAGGGTGCCAGACCCATATGCTGGAGGTAGACAGTTCAAACCCAGCCCTGGCCCCCCCTCCCCCCCCAAAAAAAAAAAGATTTTTGTTTTTATGATAACTTTTGCAACAAAGTAACAGAAAATTAAGGCATTTTTTTTCCTGAAATACAAATAAATTACTGGGCAAACAAATATCTGGTGATCTGGCACAATTTAAAAATATTCTTTAAATGTATGGAAGTCCAAATGTTGGACTATGCATTTTTAAAGTAATCCTTTTTCTGTGTTATGTTTTGCATCTTGGTTTTGAGTAAATTTTGCTTGACTGTGAATGAGTGGTTGCCCTTTAAGTTTAAATAAAAATATGGATTATTTTAATTATTTCTCACTTTTTTGTGTGTGGCAATAGGTACAAAAGTAAAGGAAAAATATGATGGAGAATAAAATAGATGTTAAAAACACTGAAAGATGAAATGCCTGAGTTAAGCTGCTTTAAGAACAAAATTTGAGTCCATGGAATATTATTCAGTCATGAAGAAAATTGACTTAATGACTTTTGCAACAATTTAGATGGGGTTAGAAACCATTATCCTAAAGTGAAGTATCTGAAGAATAAAAAACCAAACACCATTCATACTCACTATTAAACTGATGCTCACTGATGAAAACATATAATCATAGATCTGCATAGAGGGAAAGATACTAAACAGAGATCAAGTCGTGGGAGGAGGAGATGGATGAAAACCTACTAAACAGGTACAATGAACACTACCTGGGTGACGGGCGCAGTTATAACCATGACTCCAGCATTGCAAAAGCAATCCACATAACCAAAAACATTTGTATCTTGGTAATATTTTGAAATTAAAAAAAGAACAGAATTTAAGGACTAGTTTCCTTATACTTAAAGATGTAGCATTAATTTTTCTGCTAATTTTAACTCCAACTTCATCATTGGGACAATGTCTGAAATACTCCAAAGGCATATTGGTGAAAAATACTTTTCTCTTATAATCCTAATGGTATGACAGACATTGAAATAATGGGAGAAAATCTAAGATACTGCAATATTTTATTGTACATTTGACCAAGCTGGTTTTATAAGGTGACTTGCGTATTTTGGAGGATACTAGTAATTTAAAACAAATATAGAGCCACAGTTCCCAAATGATCAGTGTAGGTGTTCAAATCAGGAATTGAGTCCCCAGTAGGTAATTCTTTTAAGGATTAGTTATTGGGTTCAGTTTGGGCGGAGACTAAATTTTATATTTTTACTTTTATTATTTTTACCACCATCATCCCCTCTTTTACAAAAAATGCTGTAGGCCAGACGCTGTGGCTCACATCTGTAATCCTACCACTGTGGGAGGTGGAGGAAGATGGATCCCTAGCTCTACTAAAACCAGAAAAAGTAGCCAGAGATGGGGGTCTACACATATAGCCCCCACTACTCAGGAGGCTGAGGCAAGGAATCGGTGGAGCACAAGAGTTTGAGGCTGCTGTGATCTACGAGGCCACAGCACTCTACCCAGGGCAACAGAATGTAACTGTCTCAAAAAACAAAAACAAAAAACAAATAAAACCAGCAACAGCAACACAACAACAACAAAAAATTAATGATGAAACTCTCACAAGTCTGATTTTCTCATGTGATTTTTGCTATTTTGTGCTTATAGTTTTTAATCTGAAGCATGTGATAAGAAGTTCTTCACGGTTTTTTCTCCCGTTCTCCTTCTCCCGCAGAAGCTAAGGAAGGGTATAAACAGGCGGAAATAAATGCACAGTGACAAGTGTTCCCATGCTTTGAGTAAATAGTTAAGTCCATTTTTCAGTTCATTTTATGTAAATCCTACTGGTCCCATCTGCAACGGCAAGGGTCAAAGGAATAGTGGGCAAACACAACGCACAATGCAAGTTTACAGGGTGAGATGTGAGATCCTATCATTTTTATTTATCAAAATAGAAATATATATAGATATATGTATGTATCTTTTTTTCCTTTGAAAAAGTGTTGTAGCTTCTAAAACTTCACTAGGCCATATGTAAGTTGTGTCTATAACATCGTGAAAGTAGTTTCCATAAACCATCCGTGGAAAGCTGTCCAATTAACTTAGTCTCACTGCCCTTGCCTAAGGGAATAAAAACACAGGTACAAGTCACCCTACTTCTGGCTCATTTTAAATCCCACGTATGGTCATTACCTTTCCCTTCTCTCTCTCATTTGCATGCATCTTGGCCTCCATTTCATTAAGCTGTCAGCGTCAGGCTGAAAGAAACTTTTCCTTTATCTGAGCTGATAGATAGCAGTGAAGCTTGTTCCCCTGTGTCTGAATCTTTCAGGGAGGAAGCATGATTGGGAAACAGATTTATAACAATACGCGGATGCACTGAATTAGAAAAGACAGTTTCAGAGCAATGACATGCTTTTTTTTCCCCTCTGATGCACATTCCACTGAGATATGTCAAATACAGAGCATTCAAACTTTACAAGTTTTGAAAGCTTTCCCAACCCCTTTCTATTGTTTGTGTTGCTGTTGTTCTTTTGACTTTCCCTTGGTTTTTTGTTCATTTGTTTTTTGTATTTCCTGTGAATTAGGAACACCCTTTTGACATTGCAGCACTGGGCAGAGGATTATAAATGATAGTTTACTCTCTTACTTTCTAAGCTTAATTGCTAGACTTCTTGAGGGAAAGTCTTACAAAAAAAGCAATTTTGTCATGTCAGCAGAGCAGCTCACATCCATCAGTGCAGGATGAAGTTCTCCCAGTTTATCATAAGGAGCCACTGCTGGAATGAAATTGCTTTGAAAACCATTTCAAAAATGTACTTGGAGGAAATGAAAAGTTCAATAGAGCCCAGCTTTATTTTAAGTTTTCAATCATTATATTCACAACAGTGAAATAATGAGCATTTGACTGATGACACTTGTCAGTATTACCTGAGTTACTTGAGTTCACAAGTCTAAGGATCAAGGTTAGTCAATCCTTGTACAGGCTGTCCATAAAGTTCATGTGCAATTTGAAATAATAATTGCACACGACCTCTATGGTCACCCTGTATAATAAGACAATAAATGCTGTGTGTTTTTATTTATTTACCAGGGATTACATTTTCTTAAGCAAATTCAAACTAGATAGCAACTTTCTGTTTGGTCCCTGGGAATGTTCTTGAGTTCAAGATTTTCCCTAATATATAAACCTTTTCTTTTCTTTCTTTCTTCCTTTTTTTTTTTTCCCGCTGTTTTTGGCCGGGGCTGGGTTTGAACCTGCCACCTCTGGCATATGGGGCTGACACCCTACTCCTTTGAGCCACAGCTGCTGCCTTAAAACATAAACCTTTTCAATAATATTCCAGAAAATTGATACATGCAGCCTGTTTTATCACTCCCACTATGGAACACAGAAAGGTTATTAAACAGAAAGGTAGGTCAGAGAATTAAAGTGGGTTGTAGCTCATCCACTTATATGGATGCTGAATGATGATGGACTTTTACGACTGTAGACCCAATCTGTATTGAAATATTATGTATGGAGTCATATGACATGAAGTTCACCACTCCCGTCTCTCCACCACATCCTTGCACTCCAAGCATTCATTCAGAAATACCTATTGTAAATCCACTGCAGTCTAGGAATATCGTAGATGCTGCCAACTCACTGGTGAGCAGTGTACTGTCTTACTCTGCCCTTAAGAAACTCACAGTCTTATCAGGGATGCAAATGCAGAATACCTGTAGTTAATATAAAAACTAATAAATAATAATAATTACTTATAATGTGATAATAATATGTACAGGTGACTAGTAAGTACATATGAAAATGATTCCTCCTTTTGTACTAAGGTTCTTGGGAAGATTTCTTGGAATGAAAGATGTAAAATCAGATTGCTAGATTATGAGGAAAAATTCGGAAACTGAAGAGGGAACACAAGAACCAAAATCACAGCTAAAACTCGAATCTGCCATAACTGTTCTGGTAACTGTGCTAGGCAAATCACCATACTTCTACATTTATTCTTTACAGCAGTATAATAAAGTAAGAACTCTTAAATCCCATTTATAGGTAAAGAAGTTCAAGCTCAGGGAAGTAAACAGATTATCCATGGTTACACAGCTAATCAGTGGACTATCCAGTTGACACATACATTTCTCTAGGAACAAGTGTACTCTCTAGACACTATGAACACTGCACACAGTATACACTCAAGTTTTAGTTATTAAATTAATGAATACATAAATGATTTTGGTGCCTTTTATTTATTGTTATATGTTGCGTCTTTATTTTAGTAGGCAGAGAAAGGAGTTTGTATAAATGCTTGCAGTCTAGGAAATGCATGATTAATGGTTTTAGAGATTTAAAAGGGCTTTAGCTTAACCTGAACTTTTATTTTCTTATTTAAAAATTCCCAAATGTCGTATAACACCATTTTTCTTCTTCAATTTTATCTACATTGCATAGAAAGACAGAAGCCTGTTACATACTATTAGGTGTCTCCCTGAATATGTGATTTAAAAAGTTGAAAGTTAGATTTGAATTTTAAGGAAGCAATCTACTATATGTGTGCTTATGAAAAAATAAAAATGTGAAAGCTTTCCCACGTGTAAATGCCATAAAATGACATCTCTCCACCAGCTTACTGTCAGAGTTAAATTGAACTGATTATGCATGGTCTCTATCACAGGACCCACCAATACCAATCACTCAATAAATGTTAGTATCCTTTGCCTTGCCCAGGTTTTGAATTGAATTTATTATGGTTTATGACTTGTTTACATTTTCTTATACCACATAAAGACCCTACAAATCAGTTTTATATTACATACTATCTGTAAAACTCCATGCCTATACAGTTATTAATATGAAGTCTAAAATTTTATTGGTAGAAAATACGTTATGTTGAATTGTTTTTTTATAGTACCTAAAATCTAACTTTAATATTGACTTGGGGTCATGTGATTTACTTGAAAGTATGCTCCAAATTATAGTTTGTGTTTCTTTGGAATGTAAAGAGCACAGTTATAAACTGGGTAACTTCTGTATACCACTTAGGTGTGTCATGCCTAATTAGTATAGCATACTGTACAAGGTGCTTCAAGGCCTAAAACCACAAGGTTCACCTATAATTTAGTAAAAGATAAATAATATCCAGGGTTTTCCTGAAAAGAAATGTTGGGCAGGGCCTGTGGCTCAAAGGAGTAGGGCGCCAGCCCCGTATGGCAGAGGTGGTGGGTTCAAACCCAGCCCGGCCAAAAAACACCTACAAAAAAAAAAAAAAAAAAAAGAAATGCTAGGGAAGGGTACAAAAGATGTCTTGGAAGATAAAATCATGTGATTTAAATATTGAATTATTGTGGTTAGTTCCAGAGAGTAAGGACTAAGGACATAAATATGACTTTTAAATCTGGTGATAGGGATGGTGGAATCCTTAATCAGGAGAAGATGAAAGTCTTGGGGAAAGATATTGATTGCGCTTAGGTCTGTGCGTGTTGGGCTGTCTAGGCTACAAGTGATGTAAGTTGCACCAAAAAAGGCCATCTGGAGTGCCATCCAGAAATGGGAATTTCACAGCCACTTGTAAAATGGTGAAATGGCAAATGTGATTTCAGTGGCATAGAACAAATGATGATACATAGATAGATAGATAGATAGATAGATAGATAGATAGATAGATAGACAGGCAGGCAGACAGATAGACAGATAGATAGCTTACTAAAGCCAGAGGTAGACCCTGCACAGGAGGAATGTTTGTATTCATAGAATAGGAGCTTGAAGAGAAGCCAGCCAACGAAAAAGAGAAGGAATAACAAAGAAAACGAAAGAAGAAAGAAAGTATGAAAAGAAAGGATTGTTATCAGAGTAAATTAAAGACTAAAAATTTCAAGTTGAAAACTAAAAAGGGATCATTGGAGTGGGCAAATATAATTTTGCTCAGCATATAGTACTTAATTTTTACTGCTTACCTCATACTATTTATTACTAAATTTTTATAGATATCAATATAAAGGAGATTTAGAGCTGTTGACAAATAACAAAGAGTAAATAATCCTCTTTTTTTCTACTTCTCAATTAGACAGGCAACATTAGAGCAGACCCTATTTATCCTTATTAGCCTGATTTTAGGGAACTTTATGAATAAGGTCATCCTATGTAGGTAGAATAAGTAGTTTTTGTGGCAGCCCCAAATCCCTTATATTTTTAGTATTAATTTACTGTGGATTAAATGCTACTTTCATTAGCATTTTTTTGCAATATAATAGCTTAAGATACAGTATAAGAAAGAGTAATAAGACAGCTAAAGTCAGGATATACTCTCTTAAAAATACAAGGCTCATCATCATTAAAAAGTCTCCACTTGAATCTTTTCTGTAAGTCATACTTAAAACTAGTATCCCGTGTAAATTTCTTTCTGTTATGGTGGTGGTCAACAC
>NW_003852564.1:1440722-1441848 GCF_000181295.1 Otolemur garnettii
AGTATTCCATGGTGTACATATACCACAGTTTGTTGATCCATTCGTGGATCGATGGGCACTTGGGCTTCTTCCATGTCCTGGCAATTATGAATTGGACAGCAATAAACATTCTGATACAAATATCTTTGTTGTAATGTGATTTTTGGTTGTCTGGGAGAACACTTAGAGAACTAAAAATAGACCTGCCGTTTGACCCTGCAATTCCTTTATTAGGAAATTTTCACTTTCTAATGTCCTGTTTTGGTTATTTAGCAAAACTTCTTTCCAAAAAATTTGTTAAATTTTTCAAATTTTCTAAAAGAATCCCTAAAACATACTTTTTTCCAGAAAGTTATGTTTTTAATTTGCCCTTTTATAACTAATGATCAAGGAATAATTCAGATAAGCAGTTCAGAAGAATACATCTTTGAGCTAAGTATTTTTCAAAGATATGGTTTATTGTCATGATACTCTTTAGTTTACATGTGAGGTTTTGTTGTTTGGTTTATGACAGTTCCAGCTACAGTCTCCTCTCTTTATCTTCAGGGCTTACTTTGCAAGACCCCAGTGGATGCTTGAAGTCACAGAGGGTACCAAACCCTATATACACTATTTCTTTATATAAACATGAACCTGTAACAAAATTTAACTTATAAATTAGGTATAGTAAGAGAATAACAATAATAACTAATGAGGAAATAGGATAATTTAAACAACATCCCAGTGTCACCACTCTCTGCTTTGAGGCCTTTATCGAGTGAAATACAAGGGCGACCTGAACACAAGCACCGCACTATCATGGCAGTGGTTCTGATAACTTAGAGGGCTACTAAGTGACCAGCAGGTGGTCAGCAGTTTGGATACATGGGAGAAAGGGATGATTCACATGGTGGGCAGTCCACAGTAGCATAGAACAAGATTTTATCATGTTACTAAAAATAGTACACAGTTTAAAGTTTATGAATTGTTTGTTTCTGCATTTTTCCATTTGGTATTTTTGGACTATGGGTGACTGTGAGTAACTGAGACCACAGATGGGGTAGGAGGAGGGAGCCTACTGTCTATTCATCCCTAAACCATTAGAATTCTTAAAGAAACACTTCCAGCCAGTGTTGGCAAACTAGGGATTAAGGTTAAATATAATCCA
>NW_003852564.1:1442519-1450895 GCF_000181295.1 Otolemur garnettii
AAAAAGAAAAGAAAAGAAAAGAAAGAAAGAAAACAATTTAATGAAGAACTAAACACATTGTTTATCTACCACACAACATTTAGTATGACTGAGTGAGAATGGAGGGTAAACTAGTTGGAGCATTTGAAATTCCTGTACTTTGTTGCCCTGTACATTGGAATTCCTGTACTGTGTTGTCTCCTGTACTTTGTTCAGACACAAAAGTTGCTAAATTGGCTAAATATGTGTTGGCTGAATTCAACCCAAGTTGAACAGCTGTCATAAAGGCTGAACCAGCTTGTCACCCTCCAGGTCTAGAAGGAAGATGAGATAAACCTGGATGTGTGTTTCTAAGATTGGTGTGATCTCAGAGTTGCTCATTCAGGGGTGGGCACACTGCGGCGTGGTGGCCTTTCCCTTTCAGCACTTGCTCTTCTTTCCTGAGCTGACATTTTTGAGTCAGTTCTGCCCTGCCTCTCCAAGTGGCTCCTCAGGGATCTTCACACAAGGATACACCTACTTCCTTCACCATTGGGGTGGGTTCACATCTTGAAGGCAAAACAATATTGTGTGTGAGAGAGCTGCTTTTTCTATCCTGATATTGTTACTTGTAAACCTAGGGTAGTGTGGGAGCCCAATGCTGGGAGAAAACAAGTCAAGCAGAGACTAAGGGAATAAAGCTTAAGTGGTTAGACAGTGTACAAGAAAGCCTGTGGCTGGAGCTTCTTCATTTGCTTAAGAAGGAGGATGGGGATCTTTGCACATTTATTCGAGAGTTAAATAATAGAAAAGTTATAAAGACAGTCAAGTAAACTTATAGAGCAAGTAAAGTTATAGAGGCATAGAAAACATTAAATACAGGGCATAAAGCTTTTCTAATTATAATTTTTAAAATAGGAAGTTAGTTTTGTATTAGTATTATAAGCACTGGTTTGATTTTAGGCAGTGTTCCAAACTGTGAAGCCCAAATCTTTATATATAAGCTTAATAATCTCAAGACAAATTGTTTATTAAGGTAGTAGAATCTCAAGTTCTTCTTTCAAAAGCTGGGATTAGTCATAGGAGTCAGCCTCCTGGTCAGGGAAGACAAAAACACAGACAATCTAGAGGAGCACAAGGAAAATAATCCATACACAGCCATTATCTCTGCTATAGAGAAAGAACTGTGATGAGATTCCATGCCAATTAGTAAGTATTAGAATTAGAATTCAGACCCAGGCTATGTGATTCAAAATTCATGATCAATTTCCAACAATATTCCTGCCTCTCATTGTCCATGAATTTTAACGCTTTCTTGCATTAAATTCTCCTTGAAGGGAAAAGTAAAGGAGAAAACTATTTAAGTGATCCTGTGTCTATTTAGGAAACACAACATTTGTCCATGCTTTGTGACAATTGTCAACTAGAGAGTAATTTTTCTCCCCTTCTCACCAGGGCACATTTGACAATATGTGAAGGTGTTTTTACTTGTTACACTTTGGGGATAGGGAGATAGGTGTGTCTCATCAGCACCTAGGGTAGAGGCCAGGTATGCTGGTGAACGTCCTATGAGACAACTCCCACCCCACAAGAGATTATCCAGCTCAGTCCATCCTGATTGTCAAGGTTGGTAAACTAGGGGTTAAAATAATGAAGAATAAATATTATATTAATGGTTGGGTAGGCGGTATATAAAACAGCAACAGCAGCAAGAAACTAGACTGAAAGGAGTGAGAAAAAAATGATCTAGGTATGTACAGGAATTAGTTTCCTAAACCACAATGGAGAAGACGTTTTACTCTTTCTGGAAGCTCTGATCTATAAGAATGGCATGAAAAATGGCCTCTATAAATAACTGCTTTTTAATGTAACTCACTCTTGGACAGATGACACTGCTTTTCAGAAGTTATAATATGGAAGAAGGAAATAAGATTTAAAACCTAAGGATTTTGCAAACTCACGGTTCTTGTGTATAATTTTTGAAGTATTTGATGACAACTAGCTGAAAGATCAATGAAGTCTCTCTCAGGAATGAAGGCCCAAAATTCAGAAGGCCTGTATTAAATCTTACTAATATACATGCTTCTGATTAGGAGTTGGAAAAATTTAATGCTTCAAAAATCTGGCTTCTGCTGTGCAGTGGCTCTTTGTCAAATTTTAGCCTCTGAGTATTTAAAATTTCTTGTAGTCCTTTTACTCTGGCAGGACATCCTTTGGCGAGATCAATCTATTTCAGACATTGTGGTCTAGTAAGACAACAGTGGAATGGATAGTGAAAGTTGATTGACTTTACCAAATTCTGAGTCAGAAGGAAAAGTAGGAAGACTCTCCGTTAACATGGACATCTGCTACAGTTAAATTAAGGCGCTGCTAAAAGTAAGTGCTAGGGATGCAGACTGTCAGGATTCCAATCAAATATAGTCCTTTACTATTTCAATGCCATTGAGAAAGTTACTCAGTAGAGTTACACCTCAGTTTCTTCTTGAACATTGAAATGGGCATTAATTAATAACTTGCCTCATAAAGTTTTGTAAAAATAATCATATAATATTAAATAATTACAATAATGTAATTATTATAAAAATAGTTATATAATATTAATGCTATAATCATTAAGCCCCTTAAAAGCGGGCTTAATGCATATTATCCAGCTCACTGGTGTCAAGGCTGGAAAACCATGGCTTATGATAAAGAAGAGATAAGCATTATATTAATGATGTGGGAGGTGGTTTGTAAAAGAACAAGGAAAAGGAGTTATATACATGGGTCATTAAGTTTGAAATGTCCAATTTCTTTAAGTACAACTTTTGACAGTTGGTATCTCTGACATTTCACTTTGACACATCTTGTTTTATTTTATTTGTGAAAGTCCATCCTTATTCTTTCAAAGGCACATTTTGGCTTGTGATTATCTGTACAAATATTTTTTTCAGAGCAATTTTTGTAAAACCATAGAAAAGTGGAAAATTCATGTTATTTTCAAGATGTGTTTCATTATGGAGCCAATGCGGCATAGATAGCTCAAAATAGCAAGGATGTTTTGGGAAGTATGTGGCTAATGAAAACACCGTACATGGATGGTTTGAGAAGTTTCGTTCTGGTGATTTTAATTGTGAAAATGAGCCCTCGATTACCTGAGGCCAAGACCAAGGTGAATAATACTGAACTGAAAGATGTAGTGACTTCCACTATAAGTAATATTCATATATAGGGTGGCACCTGTGGCTCAAAGGAGTAGGGCGCCAACCCCATATGCCGGAGGTGGCAAGTTCAAACTTACCCCCAGCCAAAAACTGCAACAACAAAAAAAAGAATAGTATCCATATGTATATAATCCATCTCAACCTTCATGTGAATTGGCAGCAAGGTTTGTCGCTATTTTAACAACATTAGGCCATTTGAAATAAATTGGTAAGGTGAGGAAGCTGGAGAGATGGGTTTCATATGAGTAAATGAGCATGAGCAGAGAAATCATCTCAAAACTTGCCTTTCTTTGCTGCTACAACACAAAGGTGAACCATATCTATACCGTGGGGCTATGTGTGATAAAAATGGGTTTTTTTGGACAATTACAAGCTTTTGGCACAATGGTTGGATAAAGATGAAGTGCTGAAATATAGTCTAAAACTGAATATTCATCAAAAAAGCTAATAGTTGTCTGTTTGGTGGTCCAGCTCTGATATTATCCACTACAGCATCATGAAATCTGGTCAATCAATAACAGATGTCTACTGCAACAAACTGGATGAAATGATGATCATGCTTGTGATTAAGCAATTGGAATTGGTCAATAAAGATAGGCCAATCCTCTTTCAAGACAATGCATGACCTCATGGCACAATCAGCATTGCTCAAACTACAGTGGCAGGACTTGGAAAATCTGTCATCCCCCATATGCACCAGATCTTGTACCAACTGATTACCACCCCTCCAGGCTTTGGACTACTTCTTGCAAAGAAAAATACTCAATTTTTAACAAGCTATGGAAAACACCTTTTGTGATTTCATTACCACTCATTCTTCAGGCTTCTTTGTTGCTGGCATAAATAGACTACCATTAAGATGACAAAACTGAGTTGATAGTGAAGGCACATACTTTGATAAACTATACTACTTCTTGTTTAAGATACAAGAACCTAAAAATTTGATTTGAAATTGGACACTTCAGCTCAGCATCTGTAGCTCAGTGGGTAGGGTGTCAGTCACATACACTGGAGCTGGTGGGTTTGAACCCAGCCTGGGTCTGCCAAAAAACAATAACTACAACTAAAATATAGCTGGGCATTGTGGTGGGTGCCTGTAGTCCCAGCTACTTGGGAGGCTGACACAAGAGAATCGCTTAAGCCCAAGAGTTTGAGGTTGCTGTGAGCTGTGACACCACAGTTCTCTACTGAGGGCAACATAGTGAGACTCTGTCTCAAAAGAAAAAAAAATTGGACACTTCATATTTAATAACCTTAATAAATTTCCATTACTATGATCTTTATATAGGAATGGGTGGTCATCAGCTAATAGAATAATTATAATGTTTTAGACTTACTTCAATATATGACCACATATTCAAAGTACGTCCCCATACATAGATGAATCCAAATCAAAGCTATTGGCATGTTATTTTTAAGAATTGCTAACAAATAAAAATCTTGTGTGGAATCTGACAACATATTTGAAAACAATTCAAATAGAAAAAAATTTCCCACACATGGAACAAAATTGAGTATCATTAAATCATACTTGTTCTGAGTTTCTTTTTTGTTGTTGTTGTTGTTGCAGTTTGGCCAGGGCTGGGTTTGAACCCACCACCCTGGGTAGATAGGTGCCCTACCCACTGAGCCACAGGTGCCGCCCTGTTCTGATTTTCATGTGAAGACTAACTTTAGGATTGAAAGTAATGTGGTCTTAACTAATTTGAAATCTTGAAAGGAATGATATGGTGGGTAAAAGTGAATGGTAAAATCCTCCATCTGTAAGACTCCTAGTTTGTAGACTCACCTACATAGAGTGCAAAATGTTCTCTGTCTCTTTGAATGGAGGACGCACATTTGCCTGTGTAACAGCGAGGTTCAGTGAGATGCTTTCTGGACATTGTCATTTGTAGGTGGGCTAGGTCATGCTTTGGGTTGAGGGGAGAAGACAGTTGTGAGAGGTCTGTTTCCTGGGAGTAGAGCCAAAAATCACATGGGATTGTGAGGGTCCCAGCTTTCTTGAGTTGGGGAGCAATCTGACCCTAAGCTATTTTCCTAAGGCTTGGGTTGGGAGAAATCAAATGCTTGTGGGTAGGGCTTCCTTACTCTGTCTATGTCTGAATAGAAGCGTGGGGCTGCTATGAACATCTCACATCAGATATAAGTTTCTAGTATCCTAAGACTCTTCAAGTCCATCTAGGACTCTTTGGTTTTAGTTTTGCCACTTACGTTAGAAGAATAAAGTCTTATGTACAACTGGAAAAAAAGCAAAGTGTCTAGCAGCGGCATCAATAAGAGGTCGGCAGGAAAGGCAGACACTTGGATTCTGAAAGGAAAGAGTGGATCAGACGGTCAGGAAGTTGTGTGCAGCCAGTGAGCAGAAGCAGACTACGGGGGGTACAGGAAGGCTCTGTATTTTATCCCAGTGACTACTCAGTGCTTTGATTCATGTCCAGGACTCGTGTAAAAGGTCCTGACAACAGCACCTTAATAAGAGTAGCACCAAAGCAATGGAAGATAGTTTTCTTTTGGTTTCCTCTGAAATGGAAAAATAGGACTAGGCAGTCATTCTGTGATGAATATAGAGCTTCAGAAAATCACCTCCCATCTGCTCGCTAAATAGACACATAGCCGTAAATCCTTTAAATGACAAAAACAAGAAAATGTAGTACATATATCAAGAAAACTCTTTTTGACATCTCCTACCAGAAGCCAAAGAAAAATATTTGTTTAATTTTTAATGTGCTGATTTTTGTAGTGAAACTAATGTGCTAACTTAATATTTTTTAAAAAAAAAACTAGGATGAATGAAAAATGTTAAGTTTAAAAAAAAAAAACCTTCTCTAGGACAGAAGTTTTATGACTGATGAAAGTTTCTTTAACGCATGATAATGCAGGGTAAGTATCACTTATCCAGATAGTTTGGAAGCAGAAGTGTTTGGGACTGGATATTTGTACATTTGGGAATAATCACATTGTCTGGTTGAGCATCCCTCATCTAAAAGTCTGATATCTGAAATGCCGCAATGAGCATTTCCCTGAAGCGTCATGTCCACGTTCAAAAGATTTGGAATTTTGGAGCATATCAAATTTAGAGGATTTCAGGTTTTGGGATTTGGGATCCTCAACCTGGATTTCTAAAGAATATTTGTAAGGAATATTACTATGTATTTTTAAATAATGAACACTAAAAGTTTTACATTGACTCGTCTCTTCATGCACATTATTATTTGAAGTTAGATTTATTGAAGTTTGATTTATGTCATTTTTACCCTTTTTTAATCATAGGATTGTATTAATTTTACTGCTGTGTTTGGTTAACATTTCAATACCAGTTTCTAGAGTCTCTGGGGAAAAACTTGTCAACAAAAGTTCCTGAATCCCAAACTTCTAAAACGTTGTTTCTGAAGCTTGCTTGAAAACATTTAAGACAATTTCAAAATTGAATCTTTGAGAGATTGAATATACATATTTAGTTCTCTCTTTGAACCAGACTAAAGGAAATATTAAAAATGTTAGCATTCAAGCTTACATATTCAAAAAATAATCACTAATGTTACATTTGGATTTGAAAGCTAAGCCTTTGATAATTCTGGTGATTATTAAATGGTTTCTAACATGTTGGTAATTTGGTGTATTAATTGAATACATGTTTCCTACTTTAAATAATTGTATTATCTTATCTAAATATTCATTAAATATTTTCCTAATATGCTTCAAGTCAACATGCTAAATATTTAGTACATCCATGTGCAACTTAAAATAAAATATAAATGCTTTCATAGCTTAAGAGTTTTAAGAAAAGGATACATATTCTTTATTAAGGTCTATAAATTATAAAATTGAAAACATTTTCAAATGTTTTAGGTCGATTGCACAAGAAAATAATGATAATGATATGATGTCAGAGTAAGGTTATATATTATGGTAAACTAATAACCCCCAGGGTGTTCAACTTCCATGAAATTCATTTCATATCTCATCTATTATGGAGGGTCTGTGAAAAATAGTTTACTATTCCCCTTCGGAGATATCTGAAAATGCAGGCTAGGCTCATGAAAGCAAAGAGATTAGATATTGTCATTTTTAAAGGGTAAAATCTGTGAAAGCTGTTTTCTAATTCTAGAAATGTCTGAGTGATAAAAATCCCCTTATGCAAATCATGTGGGGGGAACAAAACCCAGTCATTTTTCTCAGCTTTCAAAATATGCATATTCTTTGCCTTTGAAGAGGCGCACTCATCACAGGCACGCTTCCTACAAACACCCCATCAGGGATACATGCTCACTGAGATCGTATTTATTACTTGAAAGTATCTACCCTTGATGTCGTGTAACCCTCTTCAGAGGAGGATTTTATTCCATCCGCATCTGGAAAGAACCATCACAATTTTAAGTCCATCCTGTATTCAGATTTCTAGTGGTGATAATGAGATTCACGTGGGAGAAAGATATTGTTTGTACTTTACTGTAAACTTGTTCTTGTAGAAATTTACTTTCAGATTTTCATTGATTTCCTACTGCCTCCAGTGAGAGCACATGGATGGCTCAATGCCTTCTCTGAAACTATGGAACAATGTGTGGAGAATTATCTGAATATGTATATACATATGAGAAGTGATGGCTCCTCCCAGGAATCTGTAAGTATATGTACAATGAGCATTTAACATGGCCCATAGGAAGCCTTAATTCTACCCATATTTTTTTTTGACCTGAATTGCCAGCTTTGTCAGTTAAAAACTGCATCTGTATTAGAATTTGCCCATTGTTTTAATATTCATGGGCTTCTACTGATTCCCTTATGTTTCATTTCTACCTATACAATTTCAACACAATCCTTACAGTTCAATTTACATATGATTTCACCCTTGAAAAAAAATCTGTGCTACTCCTATGAATAAGCCTCTTTGCTATCATGGGCCAATTTCCTACCTGTGGTTCTAATCAATACTTTGGATTTTCTTACTTTTATGCACATCTCATCTGCCTTGTTATAGTGAATGCTCTATGAAGTCTTCTTTATTTTGTATTTTCAAAAACAATTAATACAGAGCCTTGCACAGAATGAGTCACAGTTACTGACACAAATCAAACTGAACTCCCCATTTACTTGAAGTCATCTAGTCCCTGTGCGTTCTGTGATGAAGTCAGGGGACGACAGAAGGAAAATAAGGACGACCTGATCTACGCAGGCTGTGCATACCAAGCTTTCTCAGGGTTTTTTTTTTTTTTTT
>NW_003852564.1:1452346-1453542 GCF_000181295.1 Otolemur garnettii
GACAGCTCCTGTCTTTACTTGAGAAATGAAGACATAACCTTTCACATAAAAACTATAGCAATATCTCAAAAGGCACATCAAATTCTTTCTTGGCTAGTTATAAATTTCAACATAGTTAGAAGTGGAAAAAATGGAAGAGTTAGAGAGTTAAGGTGTTTTTTTTTCTTATAGAAAAAATTCTTTAAGTTTTCAAAAATAGGATGGATTATACTTTTTTCTTCATTTACTTAACATAATATTTTCAACATTCATTGTGGACTGGACACATACTAATTGCTAGAGTTAAAATAATCTGCATTACCCCTTACAATGGTAGTTCTCTTAACATTTAGAATGTAATAGGAGAGAGAGAAGTCAAATAATCACAAAAAAATGAATAAAAACATTATTTTGACACGAGTCAAATAAGAGAAACTATAATAGGGAAACTTGACTTGATCAGGGATATCAGAGGAGATTTCTCTGACAAAGCAGCAAATAAGATGTAAAGAATTACCACTGACTAGATAGAACGAGGAGAAAAAAGTGCCAAGTAAAGGTAACGATGAACGCAAAGACCTGTGACAAGGAATCATGAATAGTTCACAAAATTGGCTAAGAGAGGATGAAGAACGTGTATCTGAGAAAAATCGCAGGGGATTGACTAATGTGTGGATAATCGTGTAAGATAGTATAAATTGCACAGTGAGGGGTCATGATTTGATCCTGATTCTCTATCATTTTTATTTTAAAATTATTCTATTATTTTCATTATGGGTGTGTGTATGTGGGGAGGTGACTGATTTGGTTTTTCATTGGTTTCCACAATTGATGTTCATAACATAAATTTTGTTTTTTAAAACAGCAAAATAATTGAGTCAGTTTGAGGAAAAAATAATTTTGTAAGTAATGAAAGTACTCAGACCACTATAGATGGCTAAAAACCGGGTAGGTGTTGCAAAAAGGACTAAAGTTTGCAAAATACTGCTTTCATCTAATATGCGAAGTCTTAGAATGAATGAATGAAGATTTTTTCACAAAGTGTTCATTATCAAGTTTGTTATTTTAAGTATAATCAAATTTGAAGGAAAGTGGAAAATAATAATAGTAATACTAACATCTTTTTTAAGTATTTTGTGACTGCTAATTTGCAAGTATCACTTCTGTTTTCAGAAACTGAGGTTTGTCTTATAACACAAGAGGTAGAACCGGATCTC
>NW_003852564.1:1453761-1467885 GCF_000181295.1 Otolemur garnettii
AATAGGAAGCATCTACAGAATTCTAGAATTTAATCCTGAACTCTAGTTTGGAATAACACTTTCAATCCGATTAAAGATAATCTGAATAAAGGAAAGAAAAATACTGAAAAGAATCTTCTCAGAATTTAACACCCCCCCCCAGGCATTTATCAAAACTTTCCGTATTGTACTTCCTAATAGTTTATTTTAAAAAGCTGGGATTTAGGTTAGTTTACCTGTGGTATCACTCGCTGACGACCAGCTGACCAGATGACAAAAATTATGCTAAATCCTACAAATTCATTATCTCCGTACAACAAAACCATGCTGTTGGGAGTTTACTATCCTCATTTTAAAGATGAAATCATTGGGAGTTAGTTAATATCAGTAATTAGACCAAGCCTGCAAGACTAGAAAGTCCAATGGCAGAATTGGGAATTAAATCCAGGAAACGCTAACTCCAGTGTCTGTGCTATTAACTTTGTGAGATGCCCCCTTTTCTCCCTCACCCTGCCCCATAAACATACATTCATTTCCACAAATTTATATGCACACATACATATAGAAGCATGTATGAACATGTACTCATCTAGGCATTTATAAAAATATAAATGTCAGGAAATACTAATAAACAAGGCCTTATAATCTCATCACATTGGAAGAATAAGTAAAAAACATTAAGTCAGGAGCTTGACGCAGAACGGACATGCTTCAGCTGTCCTTGGTCATTTCACTCCATGTATTCCCTGTCGTCTGGGGTCTACTCCCCAACTATAAATTGCGCAGCATCAAGCATTTGTATTTCTACCTGATCAAAACACAAACATGGGCACCAGCAGCTTGAAAATTACTTGTTCATGAATAAAACAATAAGAGATATAAATTCCTACTACTTCCAGGTTGTATGTCAGATTCAGGAAGGACAGTTGCCAGAAAGCCACACTGCTTGGAACGGTTGCTGAATTACTGGCACTTGATATTGCCATATCGATTTATTGATTAAAACAACAACAATCATCTACAGGCATCAGTGACAAATGAAATAAGTGAGTGCTGTTTGGTTGTATTAATTGTACACGAAGTTATTATTTAAATATAAAATTATTGCCATCCACAATTTTTTTGTAGAAATTATATTATTTCTCAGAAAAAAAATAAGAAAAAAACCTAAGGGTTGAAGTGATGTAAAGGACTCTTTAATCAAATTCAGCTACAATAGTACTACAGCATCTTAAAAAATTCTTAATACAATAATAATTTCCCAGTCACTTTATGTGTTAGTAAATGTTTAATAAGTTTAAAATATGATTGAGAAGAAGGGCCACGTCTTATGGATAATTGAAATGTCTTGAAGTATAGAGTTAACAAAAACATTTGTGGAATCTTTCTAGAATTTTTTGTTAAAGATTTGGGTTACTATTATTTTTCAACTTTTATTTCTATGTTTTTTGTAGAATTTTCTTTCCCACATTTCAGGTTTTGCTGACTGGGTCCCAGAGTACTTTTGGCATGATTTTCTTCCTTACATTCCCTATAATTTGGTAATTAGAGACAGAGGGTCAAGAAGATTTATTTTAGGTATTTTGAGAAATTCTACTTTTAAAGTGGTGGTGTGTATTTCTATCAAGAATTATACAATGCCTTTGGTTAGATCTTTTATTTCATTATGGATTGAAAAATTATGATATTCTATTTTCAACATTCTTTTAGTTATATTGAATTAAAACAGTCTAAACAAAGAGTGTCCCTATATCCACTTTTTGGTTAAACCAGAAGTAGATGTTATTTAGAAAAGACAAGATAATTCTTAACTCTTTTCCCTTATTTAACAAGATATTTGGTCTCCAGGCATCTTGAAGAGATGACCAATATACATTTTGTATATTTTTACCATCATTATGAATTTTTGGATTTAAACATGCTTATGCCTTTTAATACTTCATAGTTATCACCTTTCATGCTGCTCAAATGATGATCTTTGGCCAGTGAGAGTTTATTCAAGCCTGATCCTGAGCCTATAAGGTGTTATTCTTTTAGGATTTGATGACATTTTTAGTGTTGTCATGACAAGATGATCCAGGCTTATCTTGCTCATTTCCTGTCTCAGACGCTGAAGCAACTATTTCTCTAAGGAACTCTAGAACCTTTCGATGGAAAATGTTATTGAAACACAAGGATTAGGGCACTAGAGAAACTCATTTCTGCTGGGCTGATTTTTCATTCTAGATCTTCTCAGTGGCATGAAATAGGAAATATAGGTAAAAATCACTGTGTGTGTATGTGTATGGATTTTTTCAAAAATAAAAATATGCATTTGTGTTCACTTGTTCCACATTATATTTATATTTTAGATATATTTAGAATTTGTTTTTATTTTATAACTATATGGCATATTTACACAGTTCCTAGTTCAATTTGTTAATAGCATATATGCAAAGAAACTCAATTTATATCCTTCTTGCCTTTATCGTATTCTCTTATTTCTCCATTGATAAATAATTTTTAAAAGTTTATCTGATATCTCTTAATATGAACAGGAACATTCACACATATTCTGATACCCAACCTTTCTTACATAACCTCCCACATATTTCATGTAATTTTCCTCATGTTTTGACAGTCACTCCATGGAGAGGCTATTCATTCATCATCCTGTACAAGACTGATTTGTTCACTCAGTTTATACAAACAGTCTGCTTTTAATAAATATTAGAGTTGTATCCACTTTAAATTTATTTTTAGTTTTGTGATTATAAAATAGTACTGCTGTGAGTAGCTTGCAAATAATGTGTTTAGTTCTATTGCTATTTAATGACTTGATTTTTATAATAACCCCTTTTAAGGTACACAGTTATTTTATTTAGAAGAGAAAGACTATTGGTCAGAAAATGAAGCATTACCAATTGGTTGATTGAGGTAGCCAAATAATCATAATGTACACTGTTGAAAAAATTAAGACATCTCTTCACATTTAATTTGTCCAAAGGTCAAATCTCAAATCATTAACAGAGCTTACGATCTATCTGTCTGACCACCCTCAGCTCTGGCCCTCAGAAGTCTCCCTTCTCAGACTCTCACCACCAATTCTCTGACATCATGCCTCTGCTTTCACTGTGCTCGTCTACTTATTTTTTTTAAACACTTGCTCTGTGCCCTTTTCTCTCAATTGCCATCCATAATATACAATTTGAGAGAAAATTAATGTTTAATCATTTCAGTACTTGAGCTATAGAGTGAGGTATCAATTTCACATTACTCAAGTAACTTGGCACACAGGAAAGATATGAAATAGTCTTCCAGGCATTCCCCTTAGTGTTGGAAAAAAAGAAACCTCCTTAACTCTTTAAAACGTTTTGCTCTGCCATCTCTCTTAACCTGGCTTAGTCTAGATATCTCGTCTCCCTTGCAAGGACGGCTGAATTCACTTTCCTCAAAGAACCATCTGAGCTTTAATACATGGATAGGGCCCATATCAATTCCCAAATTGCTTTAGAAATACATGCATCCTTCTCATAACATTTTAAGTTAGTTAAAGTGTAACATTGCATTGTAACTAATCTATCACCATCTCTCTTCATGATTGCCGCTGAATTCACAGTTCATTTTTCTAGTTGAGTGAAGGCAAATTGTAAGCAAGAATAAAGGATATAATTTTTATACTGTTAAAATGATTGAATGTACAGGGACAGTCATATAGGCATCTGTGAGTATAGAATGTTCCTTGATCAAGAAGCAACTCATTACCCCTTGTTTTAGTTGCTAATTTGTTTCTAATTCAAAATCTCTTTTATTTCATGTGGTAGCCAATACCTGTTATTTAATACTGATGTCTTGTTGTTCTTCTCCTCCCAATGTACTCTCATTTGTATACAATCTCTACTCTTACATGAATAATACGAAGATAAAAGATCATAAGGTAGAAAAGATTGACACAAAAAAAAAACAAAAAAAGAGAGAAAAGATTGACATAAATGGTTTTGTGTATCTTGTCTCTGCCTCCCAGTACCACGAGCTCCCCCTTCCTTCTCACCCTCCTAAAGACCGATGCTCATGTTTCTTCCCTGCCCCCCATGTTGTCACCCCGCATACTTCCCATTTCCATTGCTATGCTCCAATCTGGAAAGATTAAAACACAATGACAACTTTGCCATCCATTCATAAACTGGTTTACTGATTTCAGTATTTCATGCATAATACAAACATCACACTTTCCCTGGCCAAACTGCTCGTTTTTAGAAAGATTCTAATGAAATGATTTTTCAGCCTTGACTAGATTATAATCACCTAGGGGAACTTTTCAACATGCCGGGAAGCAACATAGACCAATAAAGTCAGATCGTCCAGGGGTGGGACTTAAGGATCGGTGTTTTATAAAGCTTTTCGGGTGATTCCAATGTGAAACCCAGGGGAAAAACCAGTCTGCAGGAAAAAATGCTTTTCTCTAAAGATCAGATATCTGTAGTTCAGAATCACTACTCAGGAAGAGTAAACCACTGTCAATGCGAGGCCCTCATGACCCTGAGCCAAAAGGTTTTGCAGATCATTGTCATCAGTTCTGTTACATCGTCACCCGTCAGAACCTCATTAACCAAACTCTCATTTACAATCACAAAATAAATAAGGGAAAATAATATTTTGAAAAATAAACTATAAGTCTACCTTAACTCTACATTGTACTATTTTTTTAAAAAAGCTAATTAAGTGCTAAGATTTAAACTACCTATTCAAGTTACAGAACGAAATTGCTGGGAATGATGTGCAGCTTACCCAAGAATTTCTGACTAGCAGAGCGTTCATAATAGTTGTCTTCCAAATCCATTTAGACTCTGATATTTCATTTTATAGAATTTGACTTTTATCCACATACCAACTTCTTTAATGGAAACTGTCCATATGCAATACAATGCACGGTTGACTTATTTTACATTTGCTTAACAGCCTTATTCTATGATTTAAGGAGACGTTCGTAAGGGCAAAACAATCAAACAATATCTTAATAGCAGGATTGTTTTAAAAGGGCACTGAAGACAAAATGTGAATATGACATTTCAGCATTGATTAGTAACATTGGTATAATGCAAATATTCTGTCTAAGGACTAAATTCAGCGCATCAATTTTGTTAGTGACATGCACAGTCTTTTTTTTCTTTACTGAGGAAAGGATAAGATTTTCTTTTTTATAAGGAAATTATCTTTTAAATGCAAGAAGAACAAGATAATATTTGCTTTTGTTGGTGTGTATGCCAGAGTTTGAAAATTCAGGATACTTCTAATTCTCATCATGAAAATATTAAAATTTATATAATCTTTAATTCGTAAGAAGTAATACCGGCTGTTTCATTATGCATTGTACTTGCTCAGGGATTTAACTCACGAGCCTGGGAGCATATGCTTTTTAGAAAACATTTTAGTAAACATTTGGATGTTGTCATAACTCTGGAGAGAATGTGCACTCTACTATTTTAATTATGTTTTAGCATATGAGTGTAGGTTGTTACATTCTCCAAAAATTTATATTGACATATGGCATATAGAAATGAATAATGAAAGTATGTTTGTACACACATGTATCTATATATATACATTCATGCATATTATAACCTTTAGAGGAAAACATAGCAAATTTATTTGCTATAATGATGATGCCCAATTCTTATTTTATTTAGCATGATGATGATTTAAACCAATACTGAAGTTGACTTGGTTGAAACATCGTGGCTCATGTTTGTTTTGTTTTGGGTACAACAACAACAACAAAACCTGAGATAGCATCACTAACACGATTCACAAAGATGAAACCAAATCTATGGTATTAGGAGATCTGCTTATATTAATCATGTACAGGTTTGTGTTGTTCTTTTTAACAATAGTCCTTACTATAGACTTCTGAAATATCTGAAATGAAATTTAAGGAGTTGCTGTTTTTCAGTTTCTAAGAAGCCAACATTTTCTATAATACAGAAATATTGCTAAGAGCTTGTTTGTGTTACAGACATAGCCCAGCATGGCAAGCAAGGCCCGGTTAATCACAGGGGTGCACAAAGCCATGAGGAAAGAGAACCTATAAACAAAGTCTATTGCAGGAGCCAAGCAAATGTTAGGAGACTCATCCAAAACCATTGAAAGAAGATCCAGTGTAGTGAGTCGAACATCAGAGGGTCTGACGGCAGACCACAAATCATCCACCATGAACGTTGGCAGCATCACCTGAGATGGTTGGTCCTCTCAGGTGGGTGGTACACACAATACAGATTCCAAGGGAGATTTCAAAACAGAGTCAGCATGACCGAATTTTACCAGTTCATATAAAGGCAACAGCCAAAAAGATTGGGACAGGATTAACTTGGAGTTAGAATTGTGAAAGAATAAAACTAGCAAAACCAGAGTGTCTGAAGGTCAACCATTAAAATGGGGCAACAGACAGATAGGACACTTCAGGCTTAAGGAAGACGTCTAATCAATGCTGGGAGCATCAGTTATTGCTGAGTGCCGACACGTGTCCATCCTTCCTGACTCAGGGCAAGACCAGCTGCAGATATACTGGGGCACAGCTCACAACTCTAGGGGTCGAAGGGGTGGAGGTCAAGTGGTGTGGACTGGGAAAAAGGGAAACGTGAGGGTCGTGGTGCAGGTAGCGTTTTATGTTGGTATCAGAATTCAATGAACAAATAACAACATAAGTTTTATTTCTATGAATGTAATTTAAAAAAAATCCGTAACCACATTTATGTAAAGAACAGTAAAAATTTGGGTTTTGCAGCCCTACTATGACAGTCTTTGTGAATATTGTAAGCGTCCAGAATGGTTTATAGGAGACCTCCAAAATAACAGAAATAATTTTGAAGGTTTTACCCTAACATGTAAACAAATTTTGAGTTTCTTCAGGAAATATTATTACTTATACCAAGACATAGATACAAGAAACTCAAAAGCCCTCTTTAATTTTGTCTAAGGCTGGGAACAATGCATTTGCTCTAGATGTAACTACACATTACTTACCCGTCCCGCATGCATTATAACAAACCAGAAGCGTTAGAAAATCTAAAATAAAAATGTTTTTTCTCCATCCCTATGTTGGTAAGTTTGTATTTATCACATCTCAACATTTTTTTTTTATTTAAGAAAATTTCATTTTGAAGGGCAGTATAGAATGGCACATGCAATTAAGTAATTTAAAACAAACAATATGATCTTAAAAGTCTATTTCTAATGCAAAATTAAAACATATAATTCATGAAAGTATGTTTTGACTCATGGAATTCAGAGGAAAGCAATATAATCAGCCTCAATAAGAATGTTTCCCATTTCTATGAAAACATACTGCTCAATACATGTAACATTTTCAATAGTGGTATCACAAATATTATAATTTTTCTTAATTGTAGTCATTGAAATAAAGGTTTACTCATTGCAAAGAGACAGTTTTGTCGACTTTCTCTGCTGCCACCTAAGTTTTTCATAGAAGTACAAATTTTACCATGTAACTCAGCTTCTACAGCTTTCAACCAACACCCTAATCATTCTTTTATTGTTTCAAACAAAGAAGCCCTGTTTCATTTGAGCATTTGAGCTTCATTGGAGTTTTAAACGCTGCTTCTTCAAAATTAGATTTTATGTCTAAGAGGTTTTGTTTTTATGTCACTTTTTTAACAACAAGGAGGGAGGTTTCTCCTAGTCTCTTTGTAGTCAACATGACAATAAATGACAGAATTCTGCTATGAAAAAAAAAAAGTGGTGTATTATCACTTCACTCTTGTCCAACATAAACTTGCTAATGACTGCGGCGTACGACTTTATGATGAGACATCGCAGGTAAAGACACAGTGCAGCTTTCATGTCCAGGTAGCCTTCCTGATATTTATGCAATTTAACAGGGATTAATCAGACTGCTGAGACTTTAAAAGTAGAGTCTAGCCTGGATTTTTATATCTTTCGCGAATATTTTGCCCCTTGCATAGCAAAACATTCTTTTTAATCTCTACTGAGATTACTCAAAACTCTGTTTTGGAGACACTTTTAGTCCTGGCCAAAGCCTCTTACGATGCAAAACTGGATGAGGAATCAATCAAGACCTTAGAAATAATTATTGTTAACTAATCATAGCTTCTGAACCACAAATGTTGCAAGACCAAACTTAGGCCTTTGAAATAAAATGCAGTCTTTAAAGATGTGTATTACTATAAAATGAAATAAAATTCCACATTCTAAAACTTCAGGTGTTGGGTATTTTTCTTTTCCTTCACTTTTCAGGAGGAGTCCTTTCCTGCGTGTGATCTCTTTTTCTCTGAGAAAACTTTCCACTGAGTTGAAAGCCTGGGAACTCTTAAGTTCAGATGAATGATAATGAGCATTGTCAAAGAGGCAGTAAAATTGAGTCCTTGGTTCTGGCTGCTGAGCCGAGAGCGGCAGGAGTTAATTGTGTGAATGGTAATGAGAGCAGGGAGGCAGCAGATGCTCGCGTGCCTTTACAATCCAAATCCCACCAACAAATTCCTCCCACAGAAACTCTGAGGGACATCTTGGCACCCTGGAGATGGAGATAGCCCCAGCCATAGCCACATGCCACCTGCTAGACCCATTGTTAAAGAGAGAGAGAGAAAAAAGCCCATTACAATAACAAAGTTGTTTGCTATCTTTTGCAATGACTTTTTGCCATTGGTTTTACCAAAGTAGAGAGATGGAACATCGGATTCTTTACCAAGAAATATCTGCACCCTAAACAGTGAACAGCATACATGGAAAGAATGATGTGCAGTATTCAATATAGAGTCTTGGGATAAACCACGCCTGCCATTTTCTCTTGTAACTCTCCCTTGAGGCTATACATTGTACAGCAGATTTACAAGACCATATGGTTTTTGATGACCTTAAAGGAAGGGGGAATTTTTTTTTTTCCCCATAGAAAAATCAAGTTTAGGACTTAGAATTGTTAAAAATATTCAATTTTAAAACAAAAATAACAACTTTGGACATTTCAAGTCGTCTTAGCCAAAATGACCTGTTTTTATTGAGTTTAAGCAGATGCCCACTGATCACTTAGCAATATTAAATTTGCTAAAAGTCTAAGAGGAGGAAGGCCAAAATGTCATATTTTAGTAAAATGAATGATCAGAATGAAGGAAAAAACAAACTAGAAGCGACTCACACACACTGGCCCTTTTAAGCACGTGTGCTAGTGTTTTCCACGTGGCAGTGTAGGGCTCTCAGGGAACACAGCTTGGGTGCCAGACACTGTATTATCAATTAATTACTTTCACTTTTGAGAATATAAATTCCTGGTTCTCAGAAATCTTGGTATTATACTTGTAGAAGAGGGTGGACCTGTTTCTAGTACTAGGAGGGAGGGTTCACTGATACAGCTACTGCAGATACAGCAGCCTGGTCCTGTTCACAGCACCCCAGGAGAGAAGCTGCCTGTCTCTGTCTAGGTTAAACAAAAGCTGCTAAGTCCTCACTTTTTGTTCAGCTCATTGACCCTCATTATTATGAAAAGCAATTAGTTAGGCTGAAATTTCTGAATTTATTGTAGAAAACCTTTGATGATCTGTGTTCACGGTACAGATTTTAGATCAAAATATTTACATGTTTTGTGAGTTTATACCCTTATTATCAATTGAGGTTTTGGCGGTATCAGTTCTGTGGTGCTGGATTATTCTGCTTGTAAAAACCCAAGATTCCATAGTAAATAAAAAAAAAACTGTGTTCTTTTCATAACAATAAAATATGTGCTTTCTGTCTTACTGAGAAGTCAGATATGGAAGCATATGGGAGCAGTATGTAAATGCCAAGCAAGCTGTTTATAGTGGAATACGCTCCTGCATAATAATCATAATCCAATTCCAGCAGAAACCTTTGAATTCAAAACATTGTCAGCTACAGAAAAACAGAAAGAACCACAGCAAATGTTGTAGTTGCTGATTATTTGTGAGAAAGCTCAAATAAGTTTACAGTGTCTATTTATTTTAATTTTTGAAAATCAGGGATTTCTGTAAGTTTAATACTATCTACTATCCAGTAAGTTCATTTAAATTATTTTATTGTGCTTTGGCAAACTGCTTTGGGGGAAAGTAAATTTGTTTCAAAAACAAATTTTGAAATTTGTTGTTTCATATTCCTATTACAGGAAGAACTCATGAAAACAGGAATACGTCACCGTTTAGTCTAAGAAAATCTATATTGAGAGTAGCAGAGAAGGTAAATAGTACCTTATGATTTCACTAAAGTCAAGTTAGAAATTCAGAAATTCTGTGCACACCATACATGTTTCCTAAAATTTATAAGAAGTTTTTTTTTAATTGTTATTTATTCAGATGATCAAACCCAACAATTTTGGCTGAGCATGATAAAGCTTGGTTTATATTGGTTTCTTTACCAACAATGTTACTGTCTTTCTTTAAGCTCAAAAGAAAGCGTTTTCTAGAAAAGTCTGTCCTAATAAATAACATGCCCTTGAGTACTCAAGGCAAGATATCCAAATGTACTTTTAATGTCTTCCGCCCTCTTAAATTTAGGATTCACTCCATTATTCAAAACAATTTATGGGTGGTGACTTATCACTGGGAAGACTTGTGATATAAACAATGCTAGTCCCTCAAGAGAGCTGTGGAGTGGGAAGTGGGTTCCTTTGATCTCTGGTCAGTGGCTCTTGTACTGCATCAGGCTACTGCCTGTGTCAGTCCCCTGACTGGCTTTCCTCAAAGTTTGGAATATTTTTGATTATTACATAGACAGCAATCTGACTGCATAGTCTCCTTTTCTCTGTTTCTCTTTCAGCACAGTGACGATAAATAGCGGAAAGAGGGGTGAAACCGGATTCACGATGGCGCCAGGGAGCGACTTCACTATTTGGGGTTGGAAATATCCTGTCTTTGTGTATCGTCTACTATGAAATGATAAACTCCTACTTGTTGACATTTTTGGATCGGCTTTTTACTTTTATACCACATGTTTCTAACGATTGAAAACATTGCATTATTAAAATTAGAGTAAGAATTGAATGAGGAAAAATATATGTAAAACATTTGCCATACAATGTTATTCAACGATTGCCTTGTCTTCATGTTCCCAAACTCTTACATTTAAATATTGGTGAGATGTAATGATTTTAGAATGTATTTTTTTTATTAGTAACACAACTTAAGTGTATACTGTTAAATTTTCCTTCTTAATTATATTTTGGAATGTTTTATAAAATGCTTTATTGCCTAAGTGAGAATTTCTTTGAAAATTAAATTCCTTTGGATAGAGAATAGCTACTATAATCAATTAGTTTATTATAATTAAATTAGCTTGTCTAGATGCAAAATAATTATTAGGTGATAATAAATGAGGCGCAGTGTTATCACAAGTGGTTGCCTGCTATGTGCCTTCCTTGCAGGAAACAGGCATTACTTTCAATGAAGGTATAGAGACTCTGTTCAGACTCATTTCCTCTGAAATGTTTTCTATGTCATTCATATACAGTCATAAACTTATTATGGAAAAATTATGTGCAAACTGTTTATTCCCCTATAAGATTGGTTAAGGAATGGTAAGCACATGATTTCCACAGATCAACTATGGATCTGGGTATCTATCAGATGTTCTAAATCTATTAACATTTGTTTTCTTTATTTTATGAAATTTTAATTATTTTTGATGAAATGGCTATTTGAAAGAACACCTTGAACTTTTAATTTTTGCTGTATTATTAAGCATCCTTCAGTTTGATAACACTGCTCTTAATTGCTCTGCACATATCTTGGACTGTTCCTTGTTGAAAGTGATTCAATTGGTGGAAGGAAACCATGAAATAAATAATTTCTCACAAATTCTAAGTAAATAAGAAACTAGGCCCTGACATTGGAAGCAACCTAGCTGTATTTACCGATAGCAAATTTTTCTACGTAACTGATGCTAACATACAATTATTTATTATATCTTAATGTAATATATTGAAAACTCTTTTCAAAAGTTTTTAAACTAGTCTAACATGTCCTAAAATATCCTTGACTTGATTTTGGTTAAACATAGTTTGTATTCGTAAGTCATATTAGTTCTCATTGACTCTTTTAGAAATTTTACCTTGAAAGTAGGCCCCAGTCTTTGAACAGTAGAATATTCCTGGTTACAATAACAACAAAAAAGATGGCTGAATAAATTAATCTGTTAGGATCATACAGAGATATTATACAAGAAACGAATTTGAACTTCAACAGCAAAAAAAGTCAAGCATGGCAATAAACAACTGGTCACACTTCAACTGTTTTCTTAGTCCTGAGCCGAAGTATTTAAGGTTAAATGAACAGTGTACTCAAGATTTGCTTTCCCACAAAATAAAGGAATGATGAATCACAAGGGAACCTTGGCATTAAGAAAATATGAAGGAAACCTGTTATTTATGTGTACTTGACAGATGCCAACATGCAACCAGAGATTCCTAAACATATACATCTGCAAAAGTACACATAGATGTAATGACGTGAGAAACATTTTCTCCTTCAAAAATCCATGTTCCAAAAGAAGTCGATCTCTGTTTCTGAAAAGTATTATCCACCCAGGTGAAAAATATTGCCTACCGGATAAACAGAGTGATAGCTGCTGTGAAACACGAGATCCAGAGGGAAGCTTAATTTGCCTTCTCTTTCTGTGAATTAAACAAAATAGAGAAATTTTCTTCTCTTTTTTCATCACTTCTACTTATATTCTTGAATTAATGATGTCTAAGTTCTGGCCTTTTTAGTGGTAATCTTCTCCCCATGCCAATTGTCTCTAAAATCCCTGGAGGTGAAAAATCTCATAGCATATAGGATTTAATCACCATCACGTTTGAATTTCTAACAAGTCAGCCAATAGCTTACTCTTTGTAGCAGTATGTATCAAAATGTAACGTGCAAGAAAATCGCCAGAGGATCTCATTAAAATGCAAAATCTGTTTAGGTATGAAATTCTGCATTTTTTAAAACAATTATTTATACATATTTTACAGATAGCTTCGCACTGAGTTGTTCAGGCTGGACCCAAACTCCTGGGATCGCTTGATCTTCTGGCTTCAGCCTTCCAAGTCACTGGTATCACAGGCACGTGCTGTGACATCGGGTGATTCTGCAATCCCAGAAGGCTTCCAGATAATGTCCTGCTGCTGCACTGAGTAGCAATGCTTAAATTAGGAGCTGAGACTCAACTGTCTTAAAGGTCTGCTTCTCCTCCAGCCCTTTAAATCTTCTCAGCTGCAACTATAAGACCACGTTTCGTGGGCTGAGGTTTTTAACAAAGGACACTGCCTTGATAAGAAAGAATTTAAGGGATTCTGCAATAATTCAGATAATTAATCCTAAAAGTTCCTTACAACTCTGAAGTTTAACTTGGGGATCTAGCCTCAAATTTTGACTATGGTTTTACTATGTGACCATTTTCTAACTACTGGATATGTAGGTGCCTGAGTTGTTCCCCCCATTTTAATTGTGAATTTTATGACCTGCCATGTTTGGAAGTGCTAAAGTCATAACATGAATAAGAGCTCACCTACATACAGGCCTTTCATTTGGACTAAGTGGACTGCCTTTTGCCAGACCCTAAGTCACCTGCTGGTACTTGGCATATCTCCTTTGGCAGGACATCCCGAACACTGATTGCCCACTCAGACAAAATTGACCCAGCATCTGTCACTGTGCTTCAGAGACTCCAGCTCTTCCTGGCCCATGACTTACGCTGCCTCCTGGCACATGCATGGCTATGCCTCCAGGTGTGTGGCCCTCTTACGGATGCTCCGTCCATTCAAGTTTAATCAGAATTCTACTAAAGTCTATTTTGATTGTACACATCTAGGATAGTTTGGGATCCACTCTCATTTCCCAGTCCTTGATCTAATGTTGATAAGCTTTGTCCAATAAAGAGTTCATATTGTTCAGTGAGATTTGTTATTGTATTCTTGAACAGATTAGTAAATGCAATACAAGGAGAACAACATAGAGAGATATAATACAATTGATAAAAGGCCTAGGAGTGCTTTTTAAATAAAAATTTTATTTGACAAATTTTATCTTTCATTGTCTCTGCCAAGATATCATATCAAATTATATCTTTTAGTCTTCTTACTATAATGTGACATGACATTTAAAAAGCACAGCTGTTTAGTTCAAATGTTCTTTTTTTTTTTTTTTTGAG
>NW_003852564.1:1468789-1469321 GCF_000181295.1 Otolemur garnettii
TACTTTCCCAGGGAACAAAGTAATTATTTAGATTTGTTACAGCCATATGGCATCAAGCAGGATCATGAGTTTCTTCTGTAAGGCATTTCACAATGAATGCTAAAAAGGAAGGATTGTAAAGTTATGCCAATGTATGAGAGCATTGTGACACCCATATTATTCTTTCGATGATGAGAAGGAAATGATAGGGTGAGATGGAAGTGAATATTTATTAATCTACTTATTTTTTATGTCATATGCTCTAACAAAATATAAATCTATAGCTAAAAATTCTTAAAAGAAAAATCCACATCTGCTTGTAGAAGTTTCAGTGGCTTTAATTTTATATTCTAGTAGCAAAAGAGACATTTGTCTTCACCTCATGGGGAGAAATTGGAAGCTTACAACTGAGTTCTAGGTTTCCCTTCCTCTTCAATAGGGAAGAAAACATTAAAATTTGGAATTACAATGCTTAATTTTCCTTAAACAAAAGTAACAAAATAAATGGCCCAAGAAGAATGTTAATGGAAGTGACAGGATGTATTGCAAATGC
>NW_003852564.1:1469968-1471910 GCF_000181295.1 Otolemur garnettii
CATAGAAACACATTCAGTATGATATTAATTTACAACTTATTTTAAATATGCCAATGAGCTACACTTAAGTTCTTTTTCACAAAGAATATTTCTGTTTAAGCCCACTGTCAGGATTAATAGAAGGATTTTTTAAATTATTTTTACTTTCTTAAGCATAGAATAAAAGCATAGGAAAAAATATCTTCTAGATTAAGGTAATCAAATTTATTGATCTTGAGGTTTTAGGGGTGAGTTACCAAAATCTCAAAGAAAATGAACTAATGGAATTAGATTACCTTTGAATTCTCACCCCAACTTGGAATAGTCACTAATTCCTTTCTTTGCTCTTTTGGTGTTTGCTAAGGGGTTCACCAAAGCCTGAATTGATATAATTATTGGCTCAGATTGTTAGAGATCTAGGCCAGATGGCTATGAGTTTCTAAAGTCCCCTTTACTTGTGGAAGTTTTCCTAGTTTGCCTACAGGGTTTGGGGATCAGCAATCTGAAAGGGCTACCAACTTGTAAAACAGTATTATTCATGGGGGCAGAATGTTCATCAGCGTGACCCAGTGCTAAATACATTCATTATAGGCATTTCTATTCTGCACAATTTGCCACACAGCACTGGTTTCAGGAGAAGGGGGAAAAGACAATGGCTTATAAAATGCCTCTGAATGCTTAAAAAGAAGGAGTGTTCCCGCTGAGACTCCACTGTTTTCTTTTTTTGGAAAGAACCATCCTAGTGACTTTAGCTGAGCTCTGCTGAGAGTAAGCAAAGTGGAAAAATCAGAAAATTACTTTTTTTATATGTTTCTGGGGGGCAAAATAGAGTGTGGGAGAAAATAAATGGAAAAAAAGTGACAGGGAGATTACGTGAAACAGCAAATATGCAAGCGGATGAAGACAGCTAAGGAATAATGCAAAAGGTACAAAAAAAGCAGCAAGAATGGAGCCACGATGATAAACTTAAAAGGAATTGCAGAGCAGCAAGAACATCATAAATAATCATATTTTCAAATAAGAATACCATATCAGTTTCTGTGACCTGGTTAGAGCACCAGCCTCCCATGATATTTCCTAGCATTTTGATGCACACAAAATGCAATTTTTCAGCCCAGGCATTTTATTTGTCAATGTAAACAAGCTTTGGCTTTTTAAAATACATATCTGAGGGTGTTTTCATAAATAATGCATATATTACAGAAATTTGACTTGTAAACGATTGCGTCCATGTCTCCCCCCCCCCCCCAGTAATTGTGGAGATTCACCACGTATAGTATAGATAGCACCTTTGGGGAGACATGGGCACTGAAGCATGCAGTGTCTTCTCCACAGAATAAATAGGATTATTCTTGAAGTACAAGACAAAGAAATGTCACGGACAATTTTGCCCCAACTCAAAGAAAGAAGGGATATAAGACAGAACTACATTGTTAATTAGTTCCAAATTCTGAGGTGTTCCTTTAAATCTCGCTAATTAAGAGAAATCATGAGTGTGAGGTGGCCCTTTTCTTATCTTCAAAGAATAAAGATGAAAGAAAGCAGAAAATGAAACCTCTTTACTTGTTCTGTTCTTTCACATCAGAGCCCCAAGAAAATCTGCTTGTGCTCCGCCAAGAAGAAAGGCCCAGGAATTTTCCGAGGGGGAGGGGAAGGAGGCACAATTAGAAGAAAGTTTTCCAATTTTATTAAATTCCTCCGCAAACAAAACGCACTTAGCGGTATTTTTAAGTTCAACTAGCCCTCAAGGACTACGCAAAGCAAGATGATTACATGTTTGTGGCAGAAGAAAGGGCAATTAAGGAAAGAAGCACAATCCAACGTGCCGGATAAATAAAGGCGACCCGAAGTTGATTTAAAGTTTTTCTTCTGTAATTTGTCTCCCCTTTGTCAGGGCACGTTCAGAGAAAGTGAATGCGGGAGATGGGGAGGGAGGGGAGGGGAGGGCGGCGGGAGGAGGAGC
>NW_003852564.1:1472032-1499656 GCF_000181295.1 Otolemur garnettii
TCCGCCCGCGCCCTCCCTCGCTCCGGTGACTCCATCGGCTTTGGATTTGGAAGCGCGCTGATTGGCTGGAAGCGATTCAACACACGCCGGGCAGGAGCTTTGTCTGAGTTGAAGTGAAGTTGTACAGATTTTAGACCCGAGTCAGCAATCACGGGTGTTTAGTCTGCCGCCGAGCAGAGCCGAGCGAGAAGGACTCGCCGGCTCGGGGAAGAGCCGCAGCGGACTCCGCCGCCGGCACCCTGCGATAGATGGATTCCCACTCCACCGGGGGGCCAACGCCGAGGTGACGTGCTTCTGCTCGGAAAGAGGACGAACGGCCAAACCAATGCCAGGATCGGACTCCATGCCGCTAGTATCCGCGAGTCGTGACACGGTGTGTATAAAACAAAAGTTTGTGAGCTGTTAATTGCTGTGCTGTGTGATTAAGAGACGCTTTCAAGTTTCAAGTGCCAAATGTAGCTTAGCTGTAAGTTGCCAAAGGAAGTTGAGGGGAATTGCTTTGCTGTTTTAACTCGCTCTGTGAGGGCAATCTCGCAAACTGACCGAGGCACCAAATGAATACTAAGATGCACTTTAGATTTGTCTTTGCACTGCTGGCGGTATCTTTCAACCACGATGCATTGGGCAAGAATTTGAAATACAGGATTTATGAGGAACAGAGGGTTGGATCGGTAATTGCAAGACTATCAGAGGATGTGGCTGATGTATTACTGAAGCTGCCTAATCCTTCTTCTGTTCGTTTTCGAGCGATGCAAAGGGGAAATTCTCCCCTACTCGTAGTAAATGAGGATAATGGGGAAATCAGCATAGGAGCTACAATTGACCGTGAACAACTATGCCAGAAAAACTTGAACTGTTCTATAGAGTTTGATGTGATCACTTTACCCACAGAGCATCTGCAGCTTTTCCATATTGAAGTTGAAGTGCTGGATATTAATGACAATTCTCCCCAGTTTTCAAGACCTCTCATACCTATTGAGATATCTGAGAGTGCGGCAGTGGGGACTCGTATCCCCCTGGACAGTGCGTTTGATCCAGATGTTGGAGAAAATTCCCTCCACACGTATTCCCTCTCTGCCAATGATTTTTTTAACATTGAGGTTCGGACCAGGACGGATGGAGCCAAGTATGCGGAGCTCATAGTGGTCAGAGAGTTGGATCGGGAGCTGAAGTCAAGCTACGAGCTTCAGCTCACTGCCTCAGACATGGGGGTGCCTCAGAGGTCTGGCTCGTCCATACTAAAAATAAGCATTTCGGACTCCAACGACAACAGCCCTGCTTTTGAGCAGCCGTCTTATATAATTCAACTCCTAGAAAACTCCCCCGTTGGCACTCTGCTCCTAGACCTGAATGCCACTGATCCAGATGAGGGCGCTAATGGGAAAATTGTATATTCCTTCAGCAGTCATGTGTCCCCTAAAATTATAGAGACTTTTAAAATTGATTCAGAAAGAGGACATTTGACTCTTTTCAAGCAAGTAGATTATGAAATCACCAAATCCTATGAGATTGATGTGCAAGCTCAAGACTTGGGTCCGAATTCAATCCCAGCTCACTGCAAAATTATAATTAAGGTTGTGGATGTGAATGACAATAAACCTGAAATCAGCATCAATCTCATGTCCCCTGGAAAGGAAGAAATATCTTACATTTTTGAAGGGGATCCTATTGACACATTTGTTGCTTTGGTCAGGGTTCAGGACAAGGATTCTGGGCTGAATGGAGAAATCGTTTGTAAGCTTCATGGACATGGTCATTTTAAACTCCAGAAGACTTATGAAAACAATTATTTGATCTTGACTAATGCCACACTGGATAGAGAAAAGAGATCTGAGTATGGTTTGACTGTAATCGCTGAGGACAAGGGGACACCCAGTCTTTCCACAGTAAAACATTTTACTGTTCAAATCAATGATATAAATGACAATCCACCTCACTTCCAGAGAAGCCGATATGAATTTGTTATCTCAGAGAATAATTCACCTGGGGCATATATCACCACTGTTACAGCCACAGATCCCGATCTTGGAGAAAATGGGCAAGTGACATATACCATTTTGGAGGGTTTTATCCTAGGAAGTTCCATAACTACATATGTGACCATCGACCCATCTAATGGAGCCATCTATGCCCTCAGAATCTTTGACCATGAAGAAGTGAGTCAGATCACTTTTGTGGTGGAAGCCAGAGATGGAGGAAGTCCTAAGCAACTTGTAAGCAACACCACAGTTGTGCTCACCATCATTGATGAAAATGATAATGTCCCTGTGGTCATAGGGCCTGCACTGAAAAATAATACTGCAGAAATCTCCATCCCCAAAGGGGCTGAAAGTGGCTTCCATGTCACAAGAATAAGGGCAATTGACAGAGACTCTGGTGTGAATGCTGAACTCAGCTGCTCCATAGTGGCAGGTAATGAGGAGAATATCTTCATAATTGATCCACGATCGTGTGACATCCATACCAACGTGAGCATGGAATCTGTTCCCAATACAGAATGGGAGCTTTCAGTTATTATTCAGGACAAAGGCAATCCTCAGCTGCATACCAAAGTCCTTCTGAAGTGCATGATCTTTGAATATGCAGAGTCAGTGACCAGTACAGCGATGACTTCCGTAAGCCAGGCATCCTTGGATGTCTCCATGATAATAATTATTTCCTTAGGAGCAATTTGTGCAGTGTTGTTGGTTATCATGGTGCTGTTTGCAACTAGGTGTAACCGAGAAAAGAAAGATACTAGATCCTACAACTGCAGGGTGGCAGAATCAACTTACCAGCACCACCCCAAAAGACCATCCAGGCAGATTCACAAAGGGGACATCACATTGGTGCCTACCATCAATGGCACTCTGCCCATCAGATCTCATCACAGATCATCTCCATCTTCATCTCCTACCTTAGAAAGAGGGCAGATGAGCAGCCGGCAGAGTCACAACAGTCACCAGTCACTCAACAGTTTGGTGACAATCTCATCGAACCACGTGCCAGAGAATTTCTCATTAGAACTCACCCATGCCACTCCTGCTGTTGAGGTAAGATCATAAACTGCATCAATACACTGACAGTGTCACCTGTTAGTGTTCAGTAGTTGTGCTCATTAGTTCTTAAATAATTTCATTAATCAATAACAATACTAACAACATGCAAATGAAATAGGATGTAAGTTACAGTATGAATATGTAGCAAGTGTACCCACGTTAGTATACTGTTTATTTAGTTTTCTTTATGTAATTTACTTGCATGTAACATGTATAATATTGAAAAATAAACGTGATCCACACAAAGGACTCCCTAAGTAGGTTCCCATTGCTTCCCAGATTAAGATATTGGGAAGCTAATAAGTAAAGGAACTTCTTTTATTCTCTACTTATGGTCTCTCTTATAAAATCAAAAACGGAGGCCTTCAGAATCTTATCTCTATGCATGCCTTTTTTGCTCAACTTTGGAAAATATTCTGACTTTCTATGTGTGATAAGGTTCTGTTTTACAACATTTTCCATGTATTTTTATATCTGGTCACTTTACCTGAACTATAAAGGAAATATACCAGTTAGTTAACAGGAAGTCCTCATTCAAAAAGAAAAAAAAATGTATTAGATCATCTATAACTCTCTGAGATATATTTCAGTGATATTTGGTGGCTGGCTGTACACTCTGCCACAGTCCAGCCTATGCAAATCTGTAAAATAGAGATAACACAGTCAGTTACTTAGTATGAAACAACAAGTAATTGTTTTTCCTTGCAGAAAGACTGTGAGTTTGGGGGGGTTGTTTCCAGGAATCAGTTCTGTCTATTTGCTTTCCAGCAGGTCTCCCAGCTTCTTTCAATGCTGCACCAGGGGCAATATCAGCCAAGGCCAAGTTTTCGAGGAAACAAATATTCCAGGAGCTATAGGTATGAATTACTCTGTGTCACCTATTGAATCTCAACATAATTGCTGGGAGTAAAAACTCTATTTTTCCTGATTTATCTTTCCAGATATGCCCTTCAAGACATGGACAAATTTAGCTTGAAAGACAGTGGCCGTGGTGACAGTGAAGCAGGAGACAGTGATTATGATTTGGGGCGAGACTCTCCTATAGATAGGCTGCTGGGTGAGGGATTCAGCGACCTGTTTCTTACAGATGGAAGAATCCCAGCAGGTAAGAGGGTCATGATAGATAAATCTTTAGTTTGAATTCTACTGCAACACCAGCGAAGGGAAAAATGTCTCTCGAGCTTTTATTTCTTTTTCATTTGTCCTTTGCACTAAAATATTTATAGTCTGCACACTATTAGCAGTGAACAGAAACTGAAATGAGATTTGTTTTCCTTAAAATTCCTGTTAAGCAGTTAGCAGAATAGTAGTAAGCACGAGAGCTAAATCGAACAAGAAGGGAGGGGTGGGGAAAAGAATGGAAAACCAAACCCCAGCCCGCCTTTTTCTCCCTCATCCAGTAACTGCCACAGAACCCTCTTGAGCAACTCTGTACAAAATTACTGGGTGGTGGTTTTTATTCAGACAGCCTGTTTTGGTGCACAGTGGTAAACTGGACTATAATTTGGAGGATGCATTTCCTGTGATGGGAACCAACACACAATCAGAGACTAAAATACACTAGAAATGGTATACTTTAAGCATTAAAAATAGGAGAAAGAATGCATCCTTATAGGTGGTGAGCATGGAATGTTCTTTGCTACCTTTCATTTTATGTCTGGAGCAGGAATCCAAGAGGGGATTTATAAGTTCACAGCTAGATGGAGATTCTGTTAAGTTCTCACAGTCCCTTCCCTCTAACTGTGCAGTAGACACTTTCCATGAACCAATTGAGTAAAAACTGACTGCATCATTGTAGCAACTCTGTACTAAAGAAGGTGGGATTAAATCAATCCTTAGGCCCACACAAATGTTCCTTTGGCTAACTGTGTTTCCAAATTTCAGTAAATGTTGAGCCAGTGACTTCCATTGGATAAAGGCAGAACAACATTGTATCCATTTTAGTTCTGTCAAACATCTGTATTCTAAATACAGATACAAAGAGAGTTTAGGAATAAACATAAGAGAGCATCAGATAGACAAAGAAATTTAAGAGAAATCAGTATACTGTACTCTCTCTGTTTGTGGCTGTTCCAGCCGGGGATTCAACTAACCCTTGATTAAAAATATTCAGGGGGAGGGGGGAAACAATGAAAAATACAAATTATGAAAACAATAATGTATAACAAGTGGTTAGATAGCATTGTATTAGGTAGTGTAAGTACCTTATAGATACTTTAAAGTATATGGGGGATATACATAGATTATACCCAAGTATAGGGTAAGAAACTTGAGTATTCACCAATTTTGGTATCCATGAGAGTCCTAGAACCAGTCTCTCAAGGATATTGAGGGATGACTATAGCTCCCATAAACTATACAGGTAGAAGCGGCAGTAGCCACAGCAATATTAGTATTAAGAGTAGTAGTAGCAATAGTTGTTACCAAATACTTCCCAAGGTGCACTCTAGGCCCGTGAGGAATTCTGTTTCTTCACTGCTTCTCCTAAAGCTTTGAAACTATAGCTTAAAAGGTTAGAAAATGCATCCTAGTCAGAGGTAGAGGTGAGATTTGAACCATTCACTACACAATTAAATACTAAGCTGTAGAGTATGTGAAGTAATAGGGATTTTTTTAAGTAAACTGTTATTAAGTAAAGTATATTAGTACTAATGTATAAGTAAAGTAATTTTTCTTATGTTCAAAAGTCTTTCTACTCTCCATATAACAATTAAGTGTTGCTTATTCAATTATGTTATTAGAGTAATAAATGCTACAGCTTTATAAGGATGAAAGTGTCAAATAACTACTAATGGCATTAAGAGTCACTAGTAGCTGAGAACTTGATTGTCTTCCTTGATAAGTGACACCTTGTCTCACTAGTAGCTGAGAACTTGATTGCATAGTCATCCTTGGTGTCTTTTTTCTTTTATTTCATGGACTATTTAGATGAATTTGAAAATAAATCTCTGAAAATGTAGTGGAATGTACAGTAGAACCTCTGTAAGTTGGCCATCTAAGGGACTGTGACAGACTGGTCAACATACAGAAGTGGTCAACTTAAAGAATTAGGCCCACTGTGCTGATACATGCATGCTGGGTCTATGAAAATTAGGTCAACTTAAGTAGGAGGTCAATATAGGAAGGTGGTCAACTGTGGAGGTTCTCTTGTGTATTGACTTTGTTCAAAAAGAAACAGTTTTATTATCCCAGAGAACATTAATTTTGAATATTAATCCTCAATTTTGAATAATGTAAATTTATTTCATAAAACAGAAAAGTAATATAATGGGCATAATATTCATATTGTATTATATATTTTTAAATTCATATAAAGTTTATTCATTGATATTTAAAATTATCAGTGTAGTTAAATGGAGAATAGCGCCTAAATTGGATAACCTTGCCATTGTGAGACTAAATGATGCCTAATGTTCTTTTTTTAATCCTGAATTTTTGTAATCCAAATAGCTATTCATGAATCTTTTGGGGGGGTGGAAGTCAAGATTCTTCTTTTACGCCTTCCTATATTTTCAAATTTGTCACCTCTACATAGGTTCACAGCAAGAGTTAGCTAGCACTTACATAATTAATAACAAATATTAAAAAATAAGTACATTGGGGAAGTAATAGGTAGACACAGAAAAATCTAGAAAACAGTAAATTTTGTTTAGTGACTCTGCCCCATCTATGTCATACTTCTTTTCTAGAATATACTATTAGTAGTAATTCCATTTCACATTTATAGACCCCTTTAAGAAATATTTTTATATTTACACATCATACATAATCCAGGTGTGTGGAGGGAGAACTATACTGCTGGCACATGACGTTATATTACAGCATATTATGTTAAAGTTGATACGTTTCTGTCTTAGTAGTCCTGACCTCCTTGGCTGAGGGCTCTAGTCAGAATTATGCTGGATGCCCAGAGCATCAGGGAATCAGCAGTGGTCCCCAAAGTATTCACTGTGCTAGTACAGGCTGCAGTGTACACATTGAATAGTTGGATAATTATCCCTTCAACATGACCATCATTCCAATAATACCCTCCATTTTATCCATATTCTAGTTTTTTATTCACCCTGGAAACTTCTACCTGAACATTTGGGTGTAAAATTTGTCCTTTGTAAACTTATATCCCTAGGGAATATCCCAGTAGAAAAATATGTAAGTCCACATCTAAATTCCATTAACGGAAATCAGCATAGTCTTCTAAAGCTTGTCTATTTTTAGGACTTAAGTGTCTTGTTCCAGCTGTTTTACTGCCTTAGACTATGAACAAATATAGCTTATGTTATGTTGCATTGCCTGCCAACAAGGTCATTGCTGGTCATTTGTTCTCCTAATTCCCACACAAGTATCTTAAACTTTGAGTAGTTGAATCAGCATGCGTTTGTGTCCGTTGGCTCGTGTTTGTCAACATACTTTCTTTCTTACTCATTCAGCTGCACCTACAACACTAAGCCTGAAAAACCTCCATTTCCCCATTGCGTTGGCTTGGTCATGATGATTCATAAAGGGTTTTGATTTTGTTTCTTATGATATTCCTCCTTGAATAAGTCCATTTCCCTTTTCATCAGTCTGTAATCTGTGATTACTTCCTTCAGGCATCCTTTTTTAATTCCGTGTCCTGTGCTCTCTTCTCTCTCCTGGCAGGCGTCCTCGCCCTGTCCTGGCCTTCCTTCCTTGATCAGTGTATTGTACTGGGGAATTAGCTGATATTTAGTGTCTAGGAGCCTCTCATACTTGTCAAATATTTTTTTAACACAGCTTTAACAACCTTTTCAGAATATTTTAATTTATCCTTTTTGGCTACAAATCAATGTTTGACACTTGTTGCACAGCAATACAGAAATAAATGGTTCATCTTGGCATTCAAAGGCCAGTGGAACTTTCCTAGGCTCGGCAGCTGTAGCTTAGTGGTTAGGGTGCCAGCCACATACACTGGGTGGGCCTGGTGGGTTCAAACCCAGCCTGGGCCTTCCAAATAACAATGACAACTACAACAAAAAATATCTGTGCGTTTTGGCAGTCCCAGCTACTCTGGAGGCTGAGGTATGAGAATCTCTTAAGCTCAAGAGTTTGAGTTTGCTGTGAGCTGTGATGTCACAGTACTCTACTGAGGGCAGCATAGTAGATTCTGTCTCAAAAAAAAAAAAAAAGAAAGAAAGAGTTTTTTCCCTAGATTATTAACTCTCAATTTTGCCATTTTTGCATCTTTTGCCATAGACAAAAGCATCTCTTTACTTAACACACTGATCCTTGGCTCGTGGTATCCTTCTATCTGCTATGTATGTGTATGTGAATCCTATTTATTTCTCAAAGTTTGGTTTAAGTGATTCTTTAAGTATTTCAGCCTCCACCTCCACCCTTTTTCTTTTCTGGACATGCCCGCACTCTCATCTCTAGTTCGACACTTAAACTGAGTATTTATGATCTCATTTGCTACACTTGACTCAGAACTGGAACTTAAACCTTTTGATGACAGGGTGCTGCCAGATTGTACTTCAAATATGGCAGATACTCGATAGATAACTGATTGATTGCCCAATAACTAATGACTTGATAGAAGGTAGGCATACATTTTTCTTCTTATATTCAGTGTTCTGCTTCCTGTCTAACCTCTAAGGTACGGCACAGTGACAAAATTCACAGTCACCTAGTGGGGAAAAAGAATCGTTTGCTGCACCTTCTTCTCCCTCCCCAGAGGGAACATCACCTAACTGCCAAGGAGCCACAGAAAGATTAACCCCTCGTACCACTTGCCAACAACTTCTGATCCCTAGGATAAAATAGAGAACATTTTGGATACCGAATTACTTATACACTGAGAATGTTTTCATGCAGTCAAGTCTCCAGCGGAAAGGTTGAAAATGTCAATAAATTTGTAAGAAATGCTGTCCTCTGTGCCAATCTCTCTCTCTCTCTCTCTTATTTTTGGCCATCTTTCTCTTCCACCTCCTTTTCATTAATTTTTAAATTTTCATATTTATTTTTTAAATTATCCTGTTATTCTATAATTAAAGCCCCACCATTTATTGTGATGAAGTCGTGAATAGCATTCACTGCTTAAAAATCTTCCACAGATACAATTATCTTTGAGAACCTGTAGACTGTGTTACCCGAATGTTACCTCTTTGTATTATTGGTTATACAGTCATCATTTCTAGGTCTCTAGCAAACTAGGTCGTGTTCAGGACTTTTACAAGCTTAGGCAATTTTCCTTTTTCCCCACCATTAAACATTAAAACAAAGCCAATCAAACAATCAATCAAGCAACTAAGTCCTTCCCAAGCCTAAAAGTACAGAGTCAGAGGACAGAAAACTAATGAAGAGGTGTCAGCAGGCTAGTTCTCCTTCCTCCTGACAGGATGCAAGGAAGACTGTGCAGACAGATCACAGTTCCATTTTCAGAGACCCAGAGAAAGAAGAAGGAAAAAAATCATTACCATTATGACAGTTATTTCACTGCTGAGAAAACCTCATTGCTATTAGGGCCTTCCAATTACTTTCAAGTCCTTTTAGTCCTATCCACATCAAATGATGAAAAGAAATACCAGTTTGTAAATATTTCCAAGTACCAATAGTAACAATGCATGAAGTCAGGGCATTGAAACATGCTTTTCCTCTTAAACCAACTTTGCTTATTGAAATTCATCCTGACTTCAGAGCGCGATCACACCATGGTTCATTAGGCGGGGCCTCGGTCTCCTTCCCCACACTGATTTGCATGGATTTGCTGTTTCACTTTATGTGCATTTTCCCTCCTTTCTTTATATTTCCAGGCTTCCTAGCAGTTCAGCTTTTTCTTTTTCTCTCACAATACTCGATCTCATTTTTGTCTCTCGCATCAATAGAGCTTCAGAACATCTTGAGGAACTGAGAAATGGATTTTTCATATCTTTATTCTTTAATGACTGTTCCATGTATTTTAATATCACCATACTAGGAACCTTTAGAAAAGAGTCTTCTTGACAGGATAACTTTTTCATTAGAAATGAATGAAATGGCCCACTCCAGGCGGTTCAAGAGCAGACTTACCCTCACAGTTGAAGCAGTGAACAACAGTGATTTCTATGCCTTGAACTTCTCTTCTTCAGAGAATTAACATAGCTTTCTTCATGTTTTAGTCAGAAAATATGTAGTGAATACCTCCTCTCTGCAGACACTTTACCAGGTGGTGAGGATGTCAAGGGACCACTTGGTTTCCCTGAAAGGACCTTGGCTTTGTTCAAGAGTCATTCTTTTAGCAATAAATTTGGAGAAAGAGAATTTTTTTCTTAAGTAGCCAGCTCTACAAAATCAGCTCTGAATATATAGGTATGGCTTATGTCAATCTAGTTTTCATTCAGATCTAAGATGATTATTTTGCATTTTCTGAATTCTGCTGTTTTCTCTAGCTCTCACTGACAGAAATCAATGAAGTGTGGAGTATATTTTGCATTGTAGCATTTCCTGCATGGTCTTGTAGTTTAATGATTGAATTTGCCAAATTTAGAGAATTTGTTACCTCTTTATTTTTCTGCTTTTTCAGATCACCTATTTTGTTCTATGATTGCGGCCACTCACATTCCCACAGAGCATCAGAACATCTGGGGGGGCTTGAGGAATAGATTTTTCGTATCTTTCATCCTTTGATGACCATTCCTTAGACTTGAATATGAATATATTGTGGACCTTTAGAAAAAGTCTTCTCAAAAGGGTAGCTGCAGATCCCTGGTAGTTGAGGATACTTCTCACTAAAATAACATGTCAATAAATATTTTATAAAACCTTCAGGAGAGATTAGTAAGTATAAGCATCTGATTGCTTATTATATTCTTAATGCCTCCATTAAAAACATAGACAGACCTCAGTATTGAGAAAGTTACACAAACATATTACTCAAGACTTGTCTGGTGGCATTCTAAAGTTATAGATTTCACCTTACAAGTCTAATTATTTTAGAATTTATAGTCAACATTTATTTCATTCATAACCTACACCTTAGCTCTTTTTGTGTTAGTTATTTATGCATATTTTCATTATTTTAAAATCATAGCATATTAGCATAATATTAGCATATTAGCATAATAATCCTGAGAAAATTTCATTATTTGAAAATAATAACATATTAGCATAATATTAGCATACTAGCATAATATTCTTGAGAAATACACGAATGGTAACCCTCTTTTTTTATATGCTCAATAAGAGGAAAAAAATATGCCAGCAGATATGATTTCTTATAATACTTAAAGTATTATAATACTTTATAAGTATTATAAGTATTATAATTAATACTTAATTTCAAATAATGAAATTAAAGCCACAATTGTCATCCAGCTAATGTGGATAATAATGGTTTAGCACCGTGGCAATAGTTTAAAATGCTCACATTCTATTTTTTAAACTCATAACATAACATTTTTGCATCATCCTGAGTCATGCTAAGTATCGTAACGCCGTCCCCGTTTTTCTCGCGCACAGCTATGCGGCTGTGCACCGAGGAGTGCAGAGTCCTGGGACATTCCGACCAGTGCTGGATGCCGCCGCTGCCCTCGCCACCCTCCGATTACAGGAGCAACATGTTCATTCCAGGGGAGGAATTCCCAGCACAACCCCAGCAGCAGCATCCGCACCCGGGTCTTGATGATGACACCCAGTCGGCAGATTCTGGTGAGAAGAAGAAAAGTTTTTCCACGTTTGGGAAGGACTCCCCGAATGATGAGGACTCCGGGGATACCAGCACGTCCTCTCTGCTCTCGGAAATGAGCAGCGTGTTCCAGCGCCTGTTGCCGCCTTCCCTGGACACCTACTCTGAGTGCACCGAGGTGGATCGGTCCAACTCCCTGGAACGCCAGAAGGGGCCCCTGCCAGCCAAGACCGTGGGTTACCCGCAAGGGGTGGCGGCCTGGGCAGCCAGCACGCATTTTCAAAATCCTACCAACACCCCTGGGCCCCCCCTCGGAACTCACTCCAGTGTGCAGCCTTCTTCAAAGTGGCTGCCTGCCATGGAGGAGATCCCCGAAAATTATGAAGAAGATGATTTTGACAATGTGCTCAACCACCTGAATGACGGGAAACACGAACTCATGGACGCCAGTGAGCTGGTGGCTGAGATTAACAAACTGCTTCAAGACGTCCGCCAGAGCTAGGAGACTTCAGAGAAGCATTTTGTTTCCATATACATGGAAACGGGGACAGAACAACAACAACAACAACAACAACAACAACAACCACCACCCTGAAAGAACTGGCATTGCCAAATAGTTGCATTTATCATAAATGTGTCTGTGTATATTGAATATTAAATACTGTATTTTCGTATGTACACAATGCAAGTGTGATTATTTTAATCTGTATTTTAAAAATACATTTGTACCTTATATTTATGTGTAATTTAACAAACAAATTTTATTTTTTTACTCCCATGACAAACATGTCTTTCCTAATCGTATAGAAACAAGCCACTGTTCAAATCTGATATATTATTCCACCATGAAGTATAAAGGCACTGTTGTTGAGGTTACTTATGTTGGAGAAGAATTATTATGCTGAGAAACTGAAAGCACTGTCCACTTAATTTCATTAAGTGGTCTGACTTCTTTTTCAATACTTTTTACAAATTATGCATCATTAACAATGTTAAGCTATGTTATTAGTACTTTCACTGCTCTCTGCTAGCTTCAATAGTTAACTGTTACAGCAAAACTGATAACATGAACTGAAATTTTATTTTAGGACTGGGAAGTACCTTGAAACATATTTGTGAGACGGCTGTTTCAAATGAAATTTCACAGATAATGGTGCAAATAAGACTAAAGTTAATATTTCTTCACTCCCAGACCCCCAGGCATCACACTTGCCTGTTCTTGAGAATATTTCTCCTATATATTATCATCGACTTATAATTAAGGTAAACAGTAAATTTAATCCCATCCTTATAGTATGAAATGTGCTCCAAGTGAATACCCTTTAACTGGATAACAGTATGTATTCTAACAGCGTAAAGTATTCATGGACAAAGATGGCCATGTCAGTGTCCTTCCTAGGGTAGTAAATATGATTGATTTATTCCGAAACTGTGCTAGTTGAATCTTCCCCTCTCCTCTCACAGGACTTGAATACTTTCGTCTTTCGCAACGTTGTTTTTCTATGACTATTCGCTTTTAGCTTTTGCTTCCATTGCATGATCTCATATTTTTGCTTTTATTTTTGGTATAAGAACATTTATAAAATCACGTTTTTGTTATTGCGATTTTGTTTTCTTTGTTATGTGACAGATGAGAAATTCTTTATTTATTGTGCTGTTATCTCTCTGTGTGGAATGCTTTGGTAAGAGAGATCCGTATTATGACTGTTACCATTTATGACCAAGTTTCTATTAGTGTTATTTTCAATGATACACTATCTTGATTGTATTCTCCAAAAAATTTTACTGTCAATGAAAATAAAAGGAAAATTAAAGCAAAGCTAAGGAACTGCTCATAAGTAGGAGTCCTGTCCTTACCTGTACGTTGGGAAGATTTGCCTGCAGCCTATCCTTCCCGATAGCACACTTTATTTAATGTTGCGTTTCAAATCCTATAGAGGTTGGAACATTCCGTTGGTTTGGTAAACAAGAAAAACATAATGAAAAGAAATGAGTTTGAAGGCCATAATGGAAATGAAAGTAGTCAACCATATTCCGATTAAACTAAATCATTTAAAGAGATTTTGACAGCTAGGTGCCTGTTCCTCAGTGGTTAGAGAGCTGGCCCTGTGCATTAGGACCAGTGGATTAGAACCGGGCTGGGCCTACTTAGGAAAAATAAATAAGTAAATGCATTTGGAATGTAAAAAAATGAGACAATAAGTAATAACTATTTGAATATTTTTTAAATTAAAAAAAACTTTATCAAAATATAGAAGAATATATAAAGTTGTGCTGGATAAAAACGTATCCTTACAATATTTCCAAGAGGCAAAAATATGACCCTTTCGTAAGTCTCCACGCAAAGGGCATATTGCACAGGCACACCGCTCACCACCTGGGTGGAGGACACAACTACAACTTGTACTTTGACCTCACAAAAGCAAACTAGGTAACCTAGTTGTAGGTACCTGCATATTAATTTGAAATTTAAAATATTATCTGCAAATGATATTATATATTTACTAGTAGGCTTACTAGTAGGGAATTGAAATCCTAGGAATGTAACCAAAAAAGGCTAAAATAAATAAATAAATAAATTCAGATATTCGAATTCTCAAATGAATACCACGTAAAGTAGAATATACTACCTCTTTCAAAAGGCACATTTTCCTGTATAGAAGGGATCCAAATTGCAAGGAGATTTCAGTATTTTTATGTAGATCACATATACCAATGCTAACCCCATTAAAATACATGTTGCCTTTCAATTTTGCTTCCTTTCAGTGCATATTATCATTCAGAAAAATCCTTCCATGAATTCTCTGTTCTTAATTGAAGGCACCAACAGTAATTAATTCAGGAAGCAAAGCTGGAAATCAATATTTTGAATAATGAGGTAAATAAAATGCAGTGCTGTACTCGACACAACCTTGTACACTGCTCATATGCTAAGAAGTTAACTCCTGCACCTCTAGCTTTCTCCGTGTATAATAGCTTACCACACCCACAGGTTAAGGGAATGGAAGTGCAAGATTCCCTTTCACCAGTAATGTCCTTTTAGTGAAAGTTTGGATGTCCTAACCCTTTATCAAGTGTGTATCTCTTCTTATTTGAGCCATACATTTCCTCAGATTGAAATAAACGAAAGCACCTCACCATTCATTTCTCCATTCATTATTTCTTGAATGCCTTAGCTTCATTGGATTCCTTTAAATTTTCTTAAACAGTAATCATCCATTCAGGAAATTATCTTCCAGTTATGCAATTCAGCACTGCATTTGTTGCTTAACAAATCCTCCGTAAACACTTCTGTATAGAATGATTAGAATTAGCTTTCTTTACCTTCTTACAAGTTGTTGATATTGTTCATTTTTCATTCCTTTCTTCCTTGCTACCTAGCAGATGGGGCTTACAGCTTTACAACATTTACCTTCTGGCTTCTCCTGTCACACAGCGAATTTGCCGATTACCACTAAGTAAATATTAAGGCAAAGATGAGTAAGTTTCAGTCTAGTGGAGTCAGTGCAGAAGTCATATTTACAAAAATCAGCTCAGTTTCCCTGTTTCATTCTTTTGATACTGTCAGAAAATATTTTAAACTGAATTTAAGTTATCGACACATTAAAATTCAAATAACTATGAATCTATTTAGAAAAACAAGTACTTTCATGCTGGATTACCAGCATGGGTGAAAAATGCATTGCTGGTGGGCTAGTTTTCAATAGTGCAGGAAGGAACTCACAGAACAGAGTCAAGACTACTGAATATGTTTTGATACTTCTCTCCCGACACAGTGTATCTAGATAAAGTGTGTGTATTATCCCAGTATCAAAAATTAAGGGTACACTGAACTCCAAAGAAACAATAGATACTGTCATACAAAAATTAAAACCCAGCCATGAAGAAGTCTTAAAGATTTATTTCAAGCCTTAAAAAGAATAAAAATAATTCTTACATTTCAAAAGAGCCCAAATATTTGAGTTCATTAATTGTAAGCTACATTCACAGAACAAAGCTACCCCTAGGTCTATGAGCTTTATGTTTATGTTGTGAAAGCATAATATGTCATAGTGGTCGCTGTCATTTATAATATATTTGGATTTCTCTATGAATGATAGAAATAATTCTGTATACTTACAGATAGTGAAGTCTTAATTTGATAAATTAGGCTTTAGGGGCCATTGAATAATCACATGGTTTGGTTAGGTTCCTGGGATAGACACAGTCACTTTCTTGAGATAATTGAATGATATCTAGACTAGAACACAGCAACTGCAATACTGTATTGCCTAAAGTTCAGTTTCATTCTTTATCTGTGTAATGAAAGCCATAGTCAAGTATACACACTTCAGAAATAATAGAGACCCTTTTTAATCTAAAGCAAAAAATATTTAAATAGTTAGGTCCCATGTAATAGATGTGTAGATGCTAGTGCATATTTCTTATTAATTGGTTGTGTTTTTATTATGTAGTAGCTTATACAACTTGTGGAGCTGTTAAACAAATTTTACAGGAAGCCAGCAAAACGAAATTGCTGCCAAAATTTACATACTTCCTGACTTTTAAAATTGCAATAGCACATCCTACTCTGGCACTTTAAAATAATAGTTTTCTATTTCCTTTTATGACTTCTGCAAGATGCTCCTAATTCTTGTTTGCTTTCTTGGATTTTTATCTCTTCCATTTATTTATTTAATCGTATTCCTCCCTGATAATTCAACCTGCTGTCTGCACTTTATGGCATTCCTCTCCAAATTCTCACATGTACATGGTTCCTCATAGAACTGCCTAACTTTTATAAAACTTTCTTGTCTCTTCTCTGTTATTGATGCAATAGAAATTGCATGTTTGGTATATAAAGCTAACACCTTTTAATCTCAATAAACCTCACTCCTAGCATTCATTAGTTTGAGAGAGAAGTAAATTCATACCATGGTGAACAAAGGGTCATTACCTTTGTCTAAGCTTTAAATTAAAATTTTTTGAGTGCTTAGAAAGATAATAGTGTAGAAAACGTGGCTTATTGAGAGAGGAATCGTTTGTTAAAATATATAACCCTTCTCCACTGTTCTCTAATTATTAAGAGTTAGGCTGGGGAAGGTGAGCTTGTACTTTCATTGTAAGCCATAGAGAAGTGCCAGAAGAAAGTAGAGTAATAAGTAAGAAAGGCCCTTGCCAAGGAAAAGAAAGGTAGCTTAGCTAATTGTTGGGAGCGTAAAGCTGGAAGGGTAAGTAAATTGAAACGTATAAAATATCAGATGTTAGTGTCTTATTCCTACTGCCAGTGGGCTTTAGAAAGCACTACGGAACACAGCTTGGGGGATGATGCTCCCTGTGTTTTGATTCTTGGGGCACTGAAGGAAGTGGTTCCAAGTTCTGTGTACCTTTGGGGAGCATCTTGCCTTCTTTGTGTCTTTGGATGGATGAATGTACTATTAGAGATTCAGATTTTCTTTCTTGCCTGAATGGCGGAAGGTTTGGTAGTCTAAAACCCATTATTAATATATTTCAAAGTGCTTTTATGGAAATGAAGGCAGGGTTTCTAAAAGCCCCAGGTACATTCCTGTTTTATTAAGAGGTACATGCTGCAGCTTAAAATAGCTAACCACAAAATATTCTAGACAGAAGAAACAAGCGAGACCTTTCCTTTGGAAGTAGGCTTTTGTGTCAGACAGTGCTTTAGATTCTAAATTGTCTACAAAACTTCCAGTAAATCTTATTACATGCAATGTAATAAATCCAAAATATGCAGCTAATAGTATTTTATGAATTCTAACCAGAAAAATATTTTGCCAGTCTCTGGTATGTAATTTGAATTTTCTCTGCAAACTCATGCCTGGAGGCTGTCAGTATAGATTTTGTGAGCTTCTGCTGCAGAGTTTTGGTAATTGCCCAGTGTTTGGGGTAGTGAATATAAAAGAGGGCTACCTGTTGGTGAGCAAAGTGTTTCTAAGGCAGAGAGCTCTGGATGACCAGTGGCCACTCTGGTGCAGGTTTTCGCTGCTTTGTTCTCCCACCTTTGTCCTCCCTATCTGCTAGGGTAGCATCTAAATAGAGGAGCATTATGTAATCTTTCCTTTGTTCAGCAAATATTTATTGGGCACTTACTATGTCTCAGGCACAATTCTAGGTGGTTGTTATACACTAATGAACAAACACAAAAGAATGAAGAAACCAAAAGAAATGAAGTGCAAAGCCTGCAGCATGAGTCCGTGACTGCCAACCAGGTCGAGCCACACCTGGTAACAGTGCAGACACTTCCCGTGAGGTTCAGTAAGTAGCAGGGGGACAGAGACATGGCCAGAGACCCTCTTCCGCTTTCCAGTTATCCCCAGTGCCCCAAACAATCCCCAGACCATTGCAGATGCTCAATAACTATTTGCTGAATCTGTGAATGATTATAAGCTGCTTCTTGAATACATAGGCCACTTAGAAAGACTGAAATATACACTGCATCATTATCATTGAGAAATGTGTTAGTATCCAGTATGCTTAAGTAAAACCTGAAGGAACTAAGACAACATTAACCAGCAGCACTCAATGTTTTCTGCCAGCTGCAGAAACTGGAAATCAAGACTACCAGGCAGGAGTGTACATGTCTGTTACTTATTCACTTTTCTAAGGACCATTTAGATACATTGTAATATTTTGCCCTCTTTCTTGCACATTGCTTTTTCTAGATATGGTGATGCCATTGAAATCTTTTTTTTTTTCCAGTTTTTGGCAGGGGCTGGGTTTGAACCCACCACCTCCAGCATATGGGGCTGGCGCCCTACTCCTTTGAGCCACAGGTGCCGCCCATGCCATTGAAATCTTAAAATTGATTTTCAGGGCCACCCCTTCCTTTTGGCATGACTTTCTGCCTATGCATGATTGGATAAGGCACATTACAGGTACACAATTTGGTCTTCTCATTTGTTCTGCAACAAACAACTAGTAGGAGTAGTGGGATGTGGTGAGTTCCTAGTAGGAGTAGTGGGATGTGGTGAGTTCCTAGTAGGAGTAGTGGGATGTGGTGAGTTCCCACCAGTAATGAAAAATCTCCTAAACAAAACCTCCTTAGAATCAAAAGGATTCATAGCTCAATTCTACCAAAGACACAAAAAACGAAATAATAGCAATCCTTTGGAAATCATTTCAAAAAATTGAGGAGGAGGAATTTTCCACTCATTCATTCTATGAGGCCAGTGTCACCCTGATACCAGAATCAGACAAAGACACAACAAGAAAGGAAACTACAGACCAATGTGCCTGATGGACATAGATGCAAAAGTCCTGAATTCAGCAGCGCGTGAAAACAGCCAACACACCATGATCAATATGTCATATGCCAGGGATGCAAGGACGATTCAACATACACAAAGTGATAAATGTGATATGCCACATAAACAGAGTTAAAGACAAAAATAGGAGCATTGCATTAGACAGCAAAAAAAGTATTTAATAAAATCCAACATTTTATGATTAAAAAATCCCACAAAAACTAGGCATAGAAGGAAAACACTTAAAACCATCTATCGCAAGCCCATATTCAACATCAAACCCAACAAGGAAAAGTTGAATGTATTCTCCTTAAGAACTAGAACAAGGAAGGATGCCCATATTCACCAATCGTGTTTAAAATAGTACTGGAAGTGCTAGTCAGAAGTATCAAACAAGAGGAAGAAATAGAAGGCATCCAAATTGGAAAAGAGGAAACCAAGTAATCTGTTCTCTTCTGATATGACCTTACATCTAGCAAATCCGCAAAACTCTGCCAGCAAACTCTTAAATTTGATAAATGAATGCATCAAAGTCTAAGGTTACAAAATCAGTGTACCAAAATCGGTAGTGTTTTTATATTTATACAGTAATAACAACCGGGCTGAGAACCACATCAACAAGTCAATCTCATTTACAATAGGTACAAAAACTACTTAGGAATGTATTTAACCAAGTAGGTGAAAGATCTTTACAAAGAAAACTACAAAACATCAAAATGAAATACATTGTAGATAACACAAAGGAAAATATCCCTGGCTCGGGGATTAGAAGAATCAATATTATTAAAATGACCATACTGCCCAAAGCAATCTACAGATTGAAAGTAATTTCTATCAAAGCACCAATGTTGCTTTTCATAATTTTGGAAAAAACAATCCTAAAATTCACACGGAGCCAAAATAGAGCCTGAATAGCAAAAGCAAACCTCAGCAGAAAGAACAAAGCTGGTGCAATCCCACTACCTGACTTCAAATTATACTATTAGCCTTTAGTAACCAGACCAGATGGTTCTGGTAGGATGGGGAGAGGTGAATTCAGAGGGGGTTGGGGGTTCATAGTATATAGCACAGCTCTTGGAGGAGGGACACAATTACAAGAGGGACTTTACCTAACAACTGCAATCAGTGTAACCTAATTCTTTACACCCTCAATGAATCCCAAACAATAAAATAAAAAGTATATATACATATAGAAAAAAAAAGAAAAAAGAAGCACATAGTTCCATGGAAAAGAACAGTGAATTCAGAAATAAAGCCATATATCTATAGCCAATTGATACATGACAAAATCAGCAGGAATATACACTGGGGGAAAGACAGCCTTTTCAAAAAATGGTGCTGGGAAAATTGGATTGCTAGATGTAGAAAAATGACACTGGATGCCTATCTCTTATCATTCACAAAAATCAATCCAAGATGGATTAAAGACTTAAATGTAAGATCTAAGTCCATAACCTAGGGAGAACTCTTCTGTACATTGGTCTAGAGAAAGAATTTATGACTAAGACCCCAACCAAAATGCAGGAAACAAACTCAAAACTAGACAAATGGAACTTAATCAAACTACAAAGTTTCTGCACAGCAAAAGAAATAAGAGTGAACAGATAATTTCCAGAGTGAGAGAAAACATTTAGAAATTACACAACTGACAGGAGACTAATATCCAGAATTGATAAGGAACTCAAATAACTCAAGAAAAATAACATAAACAATAATTATGCTTAATAATGGGCAAAGGGTGCAAATAGATACTTTCCAAAAGAAGACATACGGATGACCAATAAATGTATGAAAAAATGCTCAATACCAATAATCAACATAGAGATGCAAATTAACAATCACAGTGAGATATCATCTTGCTTCAGTCAGAATGGCTATTATTAATGGGAATAAAAAAATACAAAATGAAACACCAATGTGAGCAAGGATGTGAAGAAAATGAAATGCTTGTCCTCCGTTGTGAGGAACATCAATTAGTACAACCTCTACAGAAAAGAAAATGGCAGTTTCTCAAAGAACTGAAGCAGTCACATGGTTATATAAAGAGGCTAAAAAGTCGCTGGCCATTGTATTTTGATGAACTGTGCTGTCTCAACAACACAATCTTTAAGAGTTTTAGCACCTTCAAAATGTCACTAGAGGTCATTTACATAATCTCAAGAGTAATTTTCAATTTTCTTCCCTAAGCCCCACACTAGACTCTCAATTCCTTGACTGAAGAAAGAGTATATTTTCATTTTCTATTTATTTTTGTGTGTATAGAGACTAGACAGATTTGACCTGCCAAAGGCACTCCGTCTATAAATAAACAGGTAATTAACAAAAAGGTGCCATTTAAATCCTCTGCGGATCCTTCACAGTAGCATTTAATGACTGAAGGAGGGCGGAGGAGGGCAGAGGAGAGCAGGGCTAGAGTGTAATAGAGAAGAGTTGGTAGGTAGAGTAATCATCAGAACCTGTATCTTCTCAGAGTAACTATGACCACTTGTTCCAGACTTCTGATAGATACAGAAAAGTGCTTCACTGGTAGGGGCAGAGTGGGGGTTGGCAGGATGGATGTTCCCTGCAAACTAGAGGAGGAACTCTGTTAAGATAAATTGAATTTTCTCTGTCTTGATGAGGAGTATTATATCACACTTAATCTAAACTCGTCAAAGTGTACATTTAACATCTGTGCATTTTATTGCATATAACTTATACCTCAATAAAATGGAAAAAAACCCCACAACTTAGAAAAAAACAATGAATGAGCAAAATTAGAGCAGAATGTATGGAAGTCTCCGAAAGCAAGTGTATTTCATTCGATTTCAACAGTCAGTCCACAGTGGGACATTCTCTATGATGCTGCATTAGCACCACTCAGTTCCATGACTTTCTTTAACATGTTTAGATTTTTCAGGGAAGAGGGTTCCTACCTACAGTTAATCAATGTGACCTCTGCACATGAGACGTGTCCAGGAGAAAAAGTGGAAGAAATTATTACAAATATTAAAGAGCAAACTTCACTGAAGAAGCCATCTGATTTTTAGAAAAAAAAATTAATGATTTTGTTGATAGAAATACAATTGATTCCTGTTTCCATCCAGGGGAGAAGTCTCCATGCATTATCAGTGCTGTAGATATTGTGTGAAAGTAGGTCTGCAAAACAATTCCCCCAAATATATACTTTGGGGGTATTTCATGCTGCTATAGTCGAAGATACTTAAAAGTCTTGCCCAGAACTATCACATGAAGATTTTGAACAGCCATAAGATTTTTGCTCCAAAATTATAATAGAGAAACAACCAGAGAAGCTGGCAGATTGTCAGAATGGGTGGAACTCGCAGCCTGTGAGTTTAGAGTTTCCACCAGGCATTAGGTCTCCAATCTGCCCTACAGAGTGTTAAGGAACACACTGGAAAAAACAGAGATCACACTCAAAAGTATTTGCAGACACTTTGCTCTCCAGTTGAGTGACTCATTGATGAAAGTTTATGACTCACAGCATGAGCTGCTTCTATGAAAACTGATAAATGATTTTTTAAGAAAAGCAAAAGCAAAACCAAGTAAAAAACAGTAAAATCTTCTCCATATTTCCCATTTTTATTATAATGCATCTAATCTGACCAAAACAAAAACCTGACATACGTGAAAGTAGTTTCTCCAAGGAAAGAGTACATACTGTGGATGACTAGGGGAGTATCTGGCCTTCCAGAGAAAGAATCCCTCAATTCCGTAGTTTCTCTTAAAGTGAAGGGATGCTTCATTAGCATTGAACAGTTTCATTGACATTTAACTCTCTGAATTTTGTTGAAAAAAGCTAAATTTAAAACCACTCACTAATAGCTCATACTTCTGATCCCAATATTGCATGCAATTCAGAATAATTTATTTTATTTGAGGATAGGCAATTTTTCTTAAATAAATGACAATTTTCGTTCAAGGGTATTTCAGTTTTCTTTTTTTCTGCCAGGATGTCTTCAAAAGTTACTCTCAGGGTATCATACCCTGACTGTCACCCCCTCCCTTTGCAAGAAAATTTGATTTAATCACATCTCCTTGACTCTCCAACCTTTAACCCTTTTATTTCATTCTAGTTTAGAGAAAAAGCTACTGTTGACAAAGTGTTCCTTCACTTTGTATAATGTTATTTCTCGACAGTTCTCCACTGTGCTTTTATTTAAAATTTTTTGATTCAAGTCTTATAAAAATGAATTATAGCGTTGAGCCATTGGTTGATTTCAGGTTTCAAAACATAAACTAATAATAATATTGTAAAAATGCTAATAGTAGTCCATGAATTGCCTTTCTCTTCAGAATCCTGCTGCTTTAATTATTCCAAGTTTAAAATAATAGGACGAAAAAACCATAATTCTCTCTCTTCCTTTCTTGCTTCTTTTCTCTGTTTTTAGGACATTTCTGCCTTTTTTTTTTCCTGCTTTATTTTTGGAATCAGCTTGTTCAGTTTCTAAAAATAAGCTGTTGTTATTTTTACTGGGATCACATTAGGTTTTCAGATTAAATTCAGGGAGAACTGACATTCTTACGATGTTGCATTTTCTTTTCCAAGAGTGCATCTTGCCTTGTGCTAAGCTTGCTTTCCTTTTTCTCAGTGGGATATACAGTTTCTTCATAGAGGATTTTATATTTTCTATTATGTTTTGTTCTCTACCTTTTGATGTTTTATTCTTATTTTTCATGATTGTCCATATGAGAACCTCCTTTATGGCATTAATTTTGTACCCAGCCCTGTAGCCACTTTTTCTTAATATTTATAATTGTCTTCCATTTGATCATTCTGGATTTTCCAAGAAAAAAAATATCTATTATTGTCAAGTATCAATAATTCAAAATTCTCCTTTCTAATTGTTGTTTGTAAATCAAATGTCAATCTATTCCATAATATCATTAGTTAATACCTCTGAAGCAATTTATAATTCAAATATAATGACACACTTTGTTTCTTTATTACTGATTTTACGGAGAATGTTGCTAATGATGTCTCCATTCATATGTATATATGCCATTTTTGCATACAAAATAGTCAATTTTCCTATATTATATTTTAAAATAAATGTTAGATTTTAAACACATTTGGAAAAATAAATACATGTTAGAAATTAAATACATTTTTTCACTCCTAGTGAGATTTATATGACTGTCATTTCTGACTTGCTAAATATATTGATTCACATTGATAGCTATACTAATATTTACGCTAATATTCTAGGAATAAACTGCAATAGTTTTACTAGCTATTAACTAAACAGTTTAATGTTGCTAAAGTTATTGTTAAAATGATTTTGTCCTGGGACATGTGCTTGAATAATCTGGTTTGATTCTGGGTGTTGACCTTTACTGTGATTTGACTATCAAAGTGATGTGCATATTCTAAAAATGCTAGGAAATTTCCTTTTTTTTTTTCTATGCTCTGAACAATTGAAATTTAATTGCAGTTATCTGTTACTTGAAATTTTGGAAGAATTCCCTTGTCAAACCATCAAACCATCTGGGAAACAGATATTAGTCAACTTTGTCTCTTGAATAGCAAATGGTCTTGGTAGTTTTTCAGACCCATCTTCTGGGGCCAGTTTGATAGCTTGTATTTTCAAAAAAAAAAAACATCCATATCTTCAGTCAAACTGACTTGTAAATAGTTGAACACCTTAGTACTTTTAGAATTCTACTAGTTTTTCAATAGTCTATAGTTATTTCTTTATTGTCATTGATAAAATGATGTCACTGTACTTCTTACTCATATTCCCAATTTGATTCCCATGAAAGAATAATAGAATTTATTTATTTGTTCTAACATTGAACAGTTTGTTATTAATTAACTTATGTTTGTTTTTTCTGATTTCTTTTCTTATATTTGCATTTTAAAATTGGACACATACTGCCTTTAATATTACATATTACATTTTCTCTGCATGCTGTTTCGCTCTGCTCTCCTGGGTTCAAAACTATACAATTCACTGGACATAATTTTCTAAATCATTTCTAGTTTTGGTTTGGTTTCCTATTTTTTTTCTAAAAAAGATGTGTAAGAGAGAAATTTGACATTTCCTGGTGGGAAGATTATTATACTTTCTTGTTAATTAATTTCCATTTTATTGTATTGAGGTTATATGGCTTTAACTCTGGAATTTAGTAAGCTGTTTTCTGAGGCCTGAGATATGGTCAATTTGTCAATATTACTTAGGAATTTGGAAAAGAATATGTGTTCACTTGTCTTCTGAAATATTCACACACACATAAACACATACATTTAGTAAAAATCACATAATAATAATATATATAATATTAGATTTAAAAATTGCATTGCTTTGTTTTTTGTGGGATTTACTTGGGGGGGAGGTTCTGGATCTATTAAATGTTGCAAAAAGACCTTATCATTTGCTGCTACTTTTGGGTTTTTCTTTTTTTGTTTCTTTGGGGTTTTTTTTGCAGTTTTTGGCCAGAGCTGGATTTGAAACCTCCACCTCCAGCGCCCTGCTCCTTTGAGCCACAGGCTCCGCCCTGTTTTGTTATTTTTTAAAATCTATTTCTCCTGTCTTTTCTGAAGATTTTGCTTCTTTGATGTTGATACTTTGGTTTTGATGCACAAGTTGCAATCTGGTATGCCTCTGAACATTGATTAATTTTTGTCAATGTAAAATTATTCATGTTGAGAATGCTTTATGATAGCGTATTTTTATTTGCAATCTACCTTGAGAATTTTATTATTTTAATAAATTAGTATAATCCATTTAAATTTAGTGCTTGGCATCTGTTTTGCCCAAAAGTTGACTTTTCCAACTCAATGTTTAGGTTTCCCAATTTATTATTGCTTTTTATTATTATTGATATTGTTTAGTTTAGTTTTTCCTTAAGGTAGCAAGGTGTAAGCTAAATTTTCTGCATCAATTTATGTATCAAGGCAACTGCAGCAAAAGAATTTTCCATAAATGTGGTTTACCTCCCAGTATTTTCCGACTCCTTATTTATCCTGTCTACATGTCAAGTCCTATGTTATTAATATATTCTCTTGTCTCCTACATCTTTAATAACTTGCTCTGGATCTGAGACTACTCCAGGTACCATTCTCTTTTCCTCTTACACTCCAGAACCAATTTTTAAAGTACCTTTTCTCATACTCACTAACCACAATTTCTAATTTTGTATATCTTCATTGTCTCCTCCCTTCCGTTCCCACCATGGTTCCTTACTAAGTGGAATACTCCTTATAACGTGACTGCTGGGTGTCCTCAGAGTTAGCGATCTGAGAGAGAGTGAGTGAAGAGGAAACTATCGTACCTGTTAGCACCTCACCTGCCAAGTTGTACCTAACATTTTGGGTTGTTCTATTCATTTGAAGGAAATCACTAAGTCTAACCACACTCAAGAAGAGGAGGGTTAGGCTCTCCGTCTTGAAGGAAGAAGCTTACAGAAATTTGTGGACTTATTTTTAAACCACTACAGCCCTTTAGCTACAACATAACATGGTTTTTTACTTTTCTGTGAATTCCTCAGGTGCTTACTTCTTTTCCATGAGTAACTTTTTCCAATTTCCTCTTGCTCAACTGCCTAATGGAATGTTGGTGTTCCATGAAGTTTTGCCTTGGATGTTCTTTGACTTTCTGTTCTTGGTGTTATATATAGATGTCTAACCCGAGAAAAACACAGACTATAATGGTTGTTTAGATTTGTATACTTAAAATGAGAAACCTAGGCAAGAGCATCTCACAGTGAGTCTCATCCTGGGATACCAGGTTAGGATCGACCGGAAGAGTTGGGGGAAATAGAACAGATTGTGAATTTAACAGAAAGGGGCTGCATAATTATAAAAGATACACATTTTTACCATTTTTTTTTGTCTGTAGTCATAGTATTTATTACAATTGGAAATTTCAAAGAGCATTATAGAGGGCTAGTTTTCATTATTTTTATTTTTGTTGTCTAAGTGAACTAGAAACAGTTGAAAAGCCCTGACTTAAGAAGTACTGGTTGTCATGGTTAATTGCCTTTTCAGTACACACCATACTATATAAGCAGCAATATTTTTGAAAGAAAAACAAAAATATTATGTATATTTCTCCTTTTTGCTTAATAAAAATGGGTAGAGCTTAAGGAAGGTAGCCTTTAGAATGCTACAAAAAAATGTCTGAAGAATACAAAACATCGGCACTAGAAAAAGATAGTTTACAAATAAAATTGTTAAAACTTTCATCTCCTTGCTTTCATATTTTAATTCGAAGATGGTCTTAACAGTTTAACCTTATGCCATAAGGTGATATTTTGTGTTGCTATTCTGAAACCTTGAAACATTAGGAAAAGATCATGCTGATCTTTTTGTGTTGAGTTTTCACAGAACACAAGTCTGGATTTCATCCTCTAAATCAGCCCCAGGGCATCAGTCCTCTCAGTGTTGCCCTCCCAAGCTGATATTCCTAACAATGCAAACCATAGACTCCACAGTACCTGTCTGAACATTTCTTTGTCTTCTAAATGAGTTTTTTTTTCCTAGCTTAAAAAAGGCAAAATGTTGACTCTGTGCATTGACAGTTATTTTTAACTTTCTGTAGTTAAAAGTAATAGAAAAGTATATGCCAAAGTAGCTCTAGCAAAAACCCACAAACTTTCTCATAGACTAGTTAGTAACACACATTTAATGCATTTTATTTCCATTAGCAAAATCCACCACGAGAGTCTTAGCGGTTTTTATTTTTTTCCAGGTAATGTATAAAAATGGCAAGAGGTTATTTCA
>NW_003852564.1:1499999-1502823 GCF_000181295.1 Otolemur garnettii
GAGTATAAATATTTAGGTGATTAAGTAATAATTTTATGAAAATAATATGACTTCTAGAAGGAGAATATTCTATAAAACAATTATACAGAAAAATGTGAATCATATAAAACTTTCTCAAGTTTCAATTAGCAATAATTGCTCCTTGGATAAACCTAATTGACTACAATACTGCCACTGCACAAAGCTTTATAAAACTTTCTTAAGTAAATGAATAATTTACTTTTAAGTTGAACTGAGACCCATTGTATCAGGGACAATGCTATGGCTTTGCTACAACAATATTAGCAAATAACTTGAAATGCTAAACGTTGCCCATGTGAGAGGAAACACAGAGCCATCCTCTGAAGTCTGGGGTGTTGACTGAGAATTAAAGCTGAAATGGTGTAAAAGTGGAAAATGGGCCCCTGCAGAATATTTGGAAACTGAATTATATTCCACTGAAATCCTCTATGGACATAAGTGCTAACACAGTCCCTTCTAGTAAAATGTGAGGTGATGCTGGAAGTCACTGGTACATACCTCACACAGCTGCAAGCTCAAGGCTTGCTCTTCATCTCTTGGTCAAGGCCGGGCAGGCGCCCAGCCTTCCTCTACCATGAAGCTGTGTTAAGTCCCCAGTCTCCAGGGCTGGAGCCTTATTCCTGAATCAGAATTCTTACTCCATTCTTTCATAAAGTGCAGTCTTAGAGTGTGAAGGGTAACAGGAAAATGATGTCGATGCTGCTGGCTTCTTTATTTTCCCCAGAAATACTGTTTCCGATCCAGAGTCCCTATTTGTCAGTCTTTTTTGCTCTTCCATTACCTTGGGAAAGTAAGGTGATAGGATTTTGGTGCTCAGTTACTCAGAAATTTTACCTGTGATATATACCTCATAAGTGAAACGAATGTATGTTAACATATTAAGATGTTGCAACAAGCAGTTCCTGCTCATTGTCATATTACGTATATATGTACATATATATTTGTACATATGTATATATGTACATATATATTTTGAGACAGAGTCTTATTGTGGCACACTCAGTACAGTGCTGTAGTACTCACTACATCCTCAAATTTGGGGGCTGAAGTGATCCTCTTGTCTCAGCCTCCCAAGTAGCTGGAACTACAGATGCCTGCCACAAAGCCCACCTATTTTTTTAGAGACAGGGTCTCACTCTTTTTGCCCAGGTTGGTCTCAAACTCCTGAGCTCAGGCAATCTATCTGCCTCGGCCTCCTACACAGTGCTAGGATGACAGGTGTGAGCCACCGTGCCCACCCATATTTTTCATAACTAGAATTTAAACTCCTAGAATAAAAATGTGCTTTAGTTATTGAACCAAGTTAATTCTTTTTACATTATGCAACCACATAACCTGTTGTGATAGACTCCAAAGTGACTCTTGATTGTCCCAACTTCGTGTTGTTTATTCTCTTGTGTGATGTCCTCCCTTTGAGTGTGGGTAAGAACTGTGTTTCTAGCCCAAGAGCACGGTAAAAATGATGGCCTGTTATTTTCATCATTATCCTACCTAAGTTTGTAACTCTTGCCTCAATAGCAGCCACATTCCACTGGCTCTTACTGACTTTAATGAAATAATCTGTCATACAGAGAAGGCTAAGTGGCAAGGAACTGTTGGGGACCAACCAGTGATGGGTAGAAAAGAGCTGAGGTTCTCAACTAGACAGAAAATGTACTGCCAAAAGCCACTTAAGCTTGGAGATGAGCCCTTCCTCTGGTCAGCCTCAGGTAAGCCCCCAGGCTTGGTTAATACTCTGCTTGCAGTTTTGTGAGAGAAGATAAAGTCCAGGACCAAGGCAAACCATACCGCGACTCTGTACCCACAAGTACTGTGATAATTTTTTTATGTAGCCACAGATAAACGAATACCACTCTTCATATAGTTATACTTATTAACTCTATTAGCTCTATTAATTGCCCTATGTTTTATAAAATGACTGTTTCTTAATTGATATCAACTAAAAAGCTTATTGGATGCAAATAAATCGTCAAACAAGCTTATTTGTTATCTCACAGAGTCTCACCTGAAGAGATCTTTTCAGTCCACATAAGCGTATCAAGAGCGAGGAACAGAGAGAGTAAGTCCTATGATGGAATATCAGAACGAGTCTCCTCCATTTAGGACTCAGTCTGGTCTTCCTACCATACAGCAGGAACAGTAACTCAATTAATACACTCATGCTTTTCTTCCTGATATTTGATAGTTAATTAGTATCTCTGAATCTATACTTATCTTAAAAAATCATTCCCACTAAAATAAATAAATGCATGAAGCACACATAGAAGGTCTCTCCTCTTTGCAGAAGAGTGGGCAAACTCAAAAAAAGGGAGTCACTGGATCTTGCTGGGCATTGATTGTGTAGGTAAATGATTTCTACTTGGTGAAAACAGTAGAAGGGTAACAAAAGAAAAAGTTAAACTAATTATGATCAGTGGAACTATACACACGCAGTCCAAATGGAAAAATGAATAAATAATATAGACAGTCCTCAAGTTATAAACACCCAACTTACCATGAAACTCTCACTTAGGAACAGAAAGTATTACAGGTAGTAGGCGAATATGCCTGTTCCAGCTTTCATACAAATTCAACTAAAGAACAACTTACAGAACCGACCTTGTTCATAACCTGGGGATTGCCTGTATCTACATTGAGTTTACACAAACGTAGGTGTGTCCCACCCTTTCATCAATCTTTATTATTTTTGACTGTACTTGATAGCTCTATCACATTACATAATAACTTTAAATAAGGAATAAAGGAACAGAACAACATATGCATATCTGTGTGTGCCAAAAAAATGTATACCATAGTAAGTGAT
>NW_003852564.1:1504437-1505743 GCF_000181295.1 Otolemur garnettii
AAAAAAAAAAAATACTTTCTTGTTTTAAATAGGGATTCATTCTGTAATTTCATTGAATTGGATGTTAAAACAATATAAAATCTGACACAACAGAGAAAAAGTATGGTAAATTTTTAAAAATATTTGCTAAAGACCTACATCAACCCCTTAAACTTTTTAATTATACTCTCACCATTGTCTTTTAATCAAAGGATTAATTTTATTAATAACTATCATCATCTTTTTAACTTGAGAATATTATTAAAAAATATATTAATTTTTAGCATTAGATCATTTTAAATGGAGGTCAAGTTAAAATATTTTAAATGAAATTCTTTATTTTTTTTCATTTAGGTAAAACAAATTCATATAGAACATTTGGAAGGATACACACCACGGAATTAACACTTGCCATCATTTGGGTAATGAGAATACGATGTTTTTATTTTCCTTAAGTTTATCTGTACACTGTTTCTAAAATAATAGATTATAAACCTTTAGGAAATACCTAACAAGTTTAGAGAAATATAATCAGAAGATTATAAGATGTTCTTATTATTACACTTACCCTAGAACAGAAATACAAATGTAAACCCAATAAACAGCTTTCACAATTCTCTTTAAAAATTTTTTTAAATAATATGTGTTTGTATTGGGTTACTTTATAACACAATACCAGAAGTAATTTGTACATAAAATATTGTTATTTGAAGAAAGAATGGGTGCTGAAATCAGCTAAGAAATTATAGTCTTAACCAAAACAATGTTGATTTTGTTCATATTTAAAACTGAAAATACTATCAAAGCATTTTTTAAAAAGCATAGTGTCTTGGGTTGATAAGAATTTTAGAGCTAGATAACAGTGATAGTCACATAGTGTGAATGTACTTTATGCTACTGAGTTGTCTACTTAAATATGGTTAAAATAGAATATGTTATGTATATGTTACCACAGTAAAAAGAAATCATACCTCTATTTCTTTTATTCATCAGTAAGGAAAATTGACTAATAATAGTGCTGGTCTCTCTCACTGGCTTACAGTTAGATTGCCCTCACTGGTATTACAATGTACTAAAAACACATGACCGGAGTAAGAGCAGAGTTCCACAAAATCACTTCATTAGGTTTTCTTACTTCTTTGTAACATACGCTGTCTAAAATCTGGTGCAATTTAGAGATCACGTCCTCAGAAAAATGTACCAGTTTTAAACTATTAACATTCAGATTCAATATTTAATTTCAATTAATTTTAGCAAAAGGCCTTTGAGGTTTATTCATGAATGTTTGAGTTTTTGCATCTTTTGCATGTACCCGGATAGATTTGGA
>NW_003852564.1:1506695-1507786 GCF_000181295.1 Otolemur garnettii
TGGCTAATTTCATTCATTTCAAAATTTATAGTTCTAGAAGTCCACATATAAATCTTATGTGGACAAATTTTCCTACTCCTATAACACAAAGATTAAACAAGATTTATAATCAGATTGCAAATTGAATTAATATTTTTTTCGAACTACCTTGAAATCTCTGTTATGCAAAATTACTTCTTGTTCCTAAACCACAGGCTCTAGAACATTCAGGAAAATGAGGAATATGTTAAGATTTCTTAAAACTGATACTAGAACATTTAATGGAACTCTACAGCAAGATTCCATTATGTATTATGAACTGAGCATTATATGTAAAGCTATGTGGGAAACATAATTTGGTGTAAGAAATTTGTTTCTATTGGGCTTGTTTTCTTTAAAAAAGAAATCTGTATTGTGAAAAGACCAATATTTTTAGTAACAATGCAAAATACTGAGAACAAGAAATTTAATAAGTTCTTCTCTAGAGGCAGAAGGATTTTAGAGATGAGCATAAGAGCTCTGGGGTTGGTCTATGTTAGAATTTCAGCCCAGTAGGCATATGATATAGAAGATATAGAACAAATTACTTATTCCCTGTGCCCAGCTTTCCTTGTGGGGATAATTAATATTATTTGCCATATATGGTTACCAGTGCTATACATATGAAGTGCTTAGAGTAATTTCCGGCATATGGTAAGTGTTAATAATTGACTATTAACTAGTTGGTATGCAATTTTGGAATTAATCCAAAAGTATACTATTATACAGAAGAATAATCTTAAAATCTACTAAAGAATGTCCAACTATAATTTGAGTTATGTTTTTCAAATTATATTTTGCTACAACAGTGACAGGTCGCCCTTTACAAACCTAGAAAATTATGAAATAATAAATCAAAATTGCTTCTCTATAAAATGCCAGATGGACCAAAATTTCCTTTTCCAAATTTAAAATTATTTTGCAAATTTAGTTACACTTTCAACAGGCCAATACTTGAGAGCTGTTTATGTTCTTGAACTTTTTAAGAGATATTCTGTTGTCACTGAATTTTGAAATGGGATGAAATGAAGGATTTGTCTCTCCTTCTCCTCCTTGCTCCTTTCCATCTTGGA
>NW_003852564.1:1508161-1513726 GCF_000181295.1 Otolemur garnettii
AATTCATCAGACTTTGAAGGCCTTCCTTTCTGTGTCCCAGAGTTTCAGCTGTGGATGTTTTTTGCATAACCTAGAGAGTTTTATTAACTTCCATGAATACACAGTAAAGCTGGACATCAGAGTTTTTAATTAATATTAGTTCAAGTATTTTTAGTTGTTACATGAGTGTAAATTAAGGACACATTGGAAAGGCCTTCAGAATATTTAGGTCTGCATTTCTCAAGGGTCACACTGAGCCTCAGGAACCTAATAAAAGAAAATAGGTATTTTGTAGTTTACTGCAAATACATTCCCTCTGTAGTCTTCCAAAGTTGACAGTTGTCTTATTTTTATTTGTGTAGTAAACAAGCAGATTTGAGAGTAGTGGTCAGATCATTGAAGCAACATGTAGTATTCTCCCTTTCTTCTGGACACAGGGGATTGACAATCCCTTTCAGCCTATTGCTGTCTTAGAAAAGAGAATACAGCCACAACACCATTAGCCTTGGCTAGAATACTGGCACTATAGGACATAATCATAGAATTCACTAAAATAAGCCCATCTGAAAAATTTAATGAATATTATTGAGTTCAGAAGACATTATTTGGCAAAAAACCTCTTCAAGGGGAAAATCTATTTTTTCTTTCCTAACTGAACTATTTAAATACATTGCTTTCAATGAGGCTTGGGAAAAATGTATTTTTCCCCATTTAATTCCAAAACCTTTCAAGCCTTTTTTTAGGCGTTTGGTACTTGAGACTGTATTACTTCAACTTAAATAAGTTTGAAGGAGCCTTTCACAAATGCTCTACAAATCTAAGTGCTTTACTTTCTCTAAAGGATGAGCTTTCTATATAACGATGGTACAAAATGATACATTCATTTGAAAGACAGCTACAGTGGAAGGCTATAAAAGAAAAAGGGAAACAGAATTCACCAGGAAAGGAAAGACAGCTGTAGAAGGAGATAAATGTTTTAAATCATGTTAAACAAATGAATATCTAGAATGACATGCTTCTAAATACAGTAATACAAAGTGGTCAGCTTCAACATAGAACTGTTCGTTGATATTCTGTTCTGTTCCAGGACCATATAAAGAAAACACATGAAATTATGCTAAAACTGAGAATAAAACTTCAGTGATTTGCTGAAACGAAATGGTAGACCAGGAGTGCTAAACCCATCAAACTCCAAAGCTAATTGTCTTTCCATCATGCCCCATAGCGGTAAATAGTTTAGGCAGGGATGTAGGGGGTTTCTATATGCGCCTTTGGAGAAGTTGAGTAATTAAAGTTCAGAAATCGTTTATATTTTTTAGCTTTTAGAAACTGCTAGTGGTTATAGCTTCAAAACCTTCTGCAGCTGGTCTCATTCCTGCAAATGTGTGTTTCTGCTGAGAATTTGGCTATCCTCCAAGGACATGCATAGAGAAACCAAAGGCCTGCATAAAGTCTTAGCTTCAAGTCAGTTCAAAGGCCTGAGGGGACATCCAATTTGTGCTGTATTTATGTTTAGTTAAAATGACCTGGTTTAAAGTACCCTGCAGCTTCCTAGCAGGATGAACTTTGAGAGGATTAACAAGAAAAACAAAAAAAGCTTTTCTTCTTTTTCTTGCTTTCTTTCCATGAATTATCAGCAGATAAATAATATAGGTCTGCCATAAAATCATTTGTGGGATTTCTTTTTAATCTATGTGGAGGAGAAATACTTAGAACTAAATGCAGAATATTTGCTGAATTTATGAATCTCTGCATCTGAAATCATAAAGAAATGTTTTGACTGGAAAGAAAGTAGAAGTTAGTCAAAATCTGCTGGCATTCACATAACCAAAGTATTAGTATTAACAGATCAGTTGAGTTGGAGAAGCAAAATCAAGTTTCTGTGAGACTATGAAGCTATAGGGGCAGTTGATACAAGGGTGAACTCAAACGCCAGACCATCTAGATGTGATCCAGCTATTCCCTTACTATTTATAGGATCTTATCTTAGTTATTGAAACAGTTCATTCCTAAAGATTCTGTTCTGCAATGAAGATTCCAATAGGGGCATTTTAATTAGATAGTTTTCATAGCTGTAAAGTGCCTGTCTCAGAGGAAACACTCAACCAAAACTAGCTATTATTATTACAAATAAGAGTTAATATTTAGTGTATTTAAGGTAAGATATTTTAACCCCATTCTTAAAGATAAAGAGGTTAAGAGTCAAAGTTTGGGAATAACAAGACAGAAATGAAAAAGATGCAGCTGACTCTTCACCTTTGTTCTAAGATCCCTTAACACTTCATATAAGATTTAAATGAGGGCGGTTTACTGCTTTTTCATGAACATTTTTCCAGGCTTATGAATATGCTTCACAATGCCACTTGCCACCAACGAGCTGGCAAACAAAACTTACAGATTTGTTTATAACTAAATTAACTGTTCAATATCATTGCTCTGGTAGAATGTGTCCCACAAAGTTCATGTGTTGGAAACTTGATCTCCAAATTGGCAGTGTTGGGAGGTGGGATTTAAGGGGAGGTGTGTGTGTCATGGGGGCTCTGCCTTCATGGATAGATTCAAGCTGGTATTGTGGAATTGAGGCCATTATCACAGGAGTGGGTTCCTTATACAAGGACAAGTTTGGCCCACTCTTGCTCCTTCTGACCCTTTCTCTGCCCTTCCACCATGAAATGAGGAGGACGAAAGCTCTAACCAGATACCTGCCCCTGAATATTGGAACTTCAGCTTCCAGAACCATGGGCCAATATTTTTCAATTCATTATTACATTTATGTTACCTAGTCTTAGGTATCCCATTATAGCAGCACAAAGTGGAACAAAAAACTAAATAAATACTATACTATCTTATAAAGAAGAGCTAATGTTCCTGGATCCAGAGTTTGAAAATCAGAAGATTTTGGTTTTGTTAATATTTATTTCTTTGCCTCTAGCTACTAGCCTTGAAGTGTAGTTTCTTCATAATTTATAAATTAATAATATCAGTTTATTATGGACATGTAACAGAAATTGAAACCTCACAAATCTTTTAAAAATCTAATAATATTTCATTCTCAATTCTGTAAAATTTATATTCTTTGAAAAGGCAGTGCAGGGTATTTAAGGGTATTTGGAAAACAAAGATATAAAACAAGAACAAAAAAATTCACTGGTAATTCCACCCAAGAAAATCAAATTGATATTTTTGTGCTTTCCTTCCAGTTATTTCTAGAAATAAGTGTTTTTTTATGTAATTGTGTTCAATTAGGTGTTTTGTTTCTATAAGGAAGATGATGCTGAAAATATCCTAAACAATATTATTCTCAAAACTCTTTCCCCCATATTTGATATATGTTTACACTCCAGGGAAGCAGGATAATCCTCATAAAGGTTTAATTGAAAGTAAATACATGAAAGGTAATTTGGTTCCCCCTTTGACTATTTAAGAAGACTTACTGAAATAGTTTTCATATTAAATGGTTCAGTACATCTTTTCGTTCCATAATTACTTAGAGACCTTACTCTATAAAAGCAGTCTTTGATACAGAGGACTCAGAAACTGTTTTATTAGCTTATGTCTTTGAAAAAAAACTTTCTTTCTAGGAAAAGAGACACCTAAAGCTCTATTCATTAGATAGTTCAATACTTTTTCAAATTATTATTATTGAACTTAATGAAGCAACAAGGTCACAAGGCTACACATACGCAGTTAAACTTTTAGTATTCTACTATAATGAACTTCATTAGTGAGCAATATCGTTCACAAATTTGAAGCCATTAGATAAATTATTGGGTTTAAGAGGGAGATTTCTGAACAATGCAAGGTGGGTTAGAATTCTGGCTTTGCCACTGTGTGACAATGGACACCGTTTGTGCCCCAAGTTTAGAGAATAGAGAAAGAGACACTACAGAAACATGAACTATACTAAATGAAAAAAAAATTATGATGCAGTAATTTTAGAAGATATTAAAAACTATAAAAGAAATTGACCCGGACATGATAGTTCATGCTTGTACTCCTACCACTTTTGGTGGCCAAAGTGAGAAGAATGGTTGAGGCCAGGAGTTGGAGATCAGCACGAGTAATAGAGGGCTACCATATCTGTATGGAAAGGGAAGGGAAGGGAAGGGAAGGGAAGGGAAGGGAAGGGAATGGAAGGGAAGGGAAGGGAAGGGAAATTCAGTGTTATCAGTGCATGTAAGTTGTGGAGATTTAAGAATTCTTTTTTTAAAAAAATGAGCAAGCTAATCAGTGTGGCTGCTTGAAAAAGAGATTATTGTTTGGCCACAAACATCAACAGGGAGGGTAACAAAAATACCAATAAAATAAAACCATCTCTATCTTCTAGAGCAGGAATCAATACATTTTTTTCTGTAAAGGGCCAGATATTAAATGTGATCTGCATTTTAGGCCATATAATCTCCATTGCAACTATTTGACTATAACAGTATCCAAAGCACCAAGATGATGCATAACTGAGTGGGTGCTGTTGTAATCCTATTTTTAAGAAATGGTCAGTCTGGATTTCACTGTAGAGTTCTGATCCTACTCTTAGGATTAGAGTTATCTTTCTTTGATGATAAACTCAACATGTTTAAAATTCAACTACGATATTAGCTCATAGCCTTACAAGGCTACAGACTTATCACACTGAATAACAGAGCCAAACATAATTGAGTAACCCTAAAACTCTTGTATTTTCTGCAAGCTTTTATATCTAATCCAGCACCACTTCCTATTATTTCTTTGAAGAGCTTTCCAATCACCCTTGTCAAAGCTGCCATGCATCTCACCTGGAAAACATGTGAAACTACCTCCACTGGCCTCAGAAGTCAGTTGTACTCTTCATGATCTACTCTGTACTGTGTAGTCATAGTCATAGTGGTTATTTCAACACTCTCTCAGTTGCTTAAACTATTTCAATACCTTGCAATTACTCTCGGCAGGAAAACAGTATTTTTAACTCAGCGTGAGAATCTCTCCACAGACCTTGTTTAACTAGTGCTCCAGCTTGATTTTTGTCCTCATTTCTTTCTCTGCTCAAGCCAAAGCAAAATTATTTAGCTTTCTTATGCCCACTCTATCCCATCTTGCAGAATCTGCTCCATCTGCTGGATACCCTCGCCACTCCCCTCTTGGGAGCGTCACTGTTTTCCGATAGTCAATTTCCTTAGTATATTGAGTCAGTGATTCCTCCCTTTTTTGGTTACACTACAGAGGGTGACCAAAAAGATGTATGCACATTTTAGGAAAGGAAAAAAAAAACATATTAAAGTTGTAATACTCAGCGTGCACATGTATATACCAATACCGTTTATTATCTTGTATATTGTGTCTTGTATCTCTTGTAATTACAGAAGTCAAACATGACTTGAGTATTATAATTTAATAGTTTTTTTTCCTGTCTTAAAATGTATATACATTGTGAGGCATCCTCTGAATATTTTTGTATGAATCTTTCTTCTTCAACAATTGCAAAGGGGCAATTTGGGGTTCACTTCAGAGTTGATTTGATATGGTTCTTTCCTTACAACCTTACTGAACGTCTGCAGAGGTAGAAGGGATGCTGGTGTTTGCTCACTGTTGGATTCCCAGAGCATGGCAGTC
>NW_003852564.1:1514098-1518468 GCF_000181295.1 Otolemur garnettii
CTACTGTACTGATAGGTAGGTGTCTGGTCTATGAAAAATTAGGTCAACATACAGAGATGGTCAACTACGGGGGTTCTACTATATATAGGTTCTACACCTACAATGTATGGGCACAAATATTAGCATACTTTTATACAAGGACAGATTATAATATGCCTTTACTTATTAATTTCAGTGCTTTATAAATTAAAATTTGGAAAAGCTCTGCTACTCCTTCTTAGGCATCACAAACTAGAAACTAAATTATAAGAATGTGTTAGTGTGAGTTTATTGTCTGTCAGAAACTTTTTGGAATGTCAACAACAACAAAAGCACCAGTTTTTTATAAGTTTTGAAAAGTTGAGAAAGGAAAATATCATATGACCAAAACAGAACAATAAAAAAAATAGTTGTATAAATATTCAGTTCATGAAGAATTAGATAGTTTACTGCCTGAGGCACTAAAATGTTTAACTGATTACGTTCATTTCTTCTGTTTTTGGTTGTTTCATTTCTATGTCTTCTATGTCAGCAATTTCTTCTTTACCACGTGACATTATCAAAATTCTAAAAAGTCAAACTAGATTAAAGTATGAAGCCCATTACCTCATAATGTTATATATCATTATTTGGTTATAAATTCTCATAACTATTTATTCATAACAAGATTACTAGTTATGAGACTATACTATGTTCTGGCAATGAAGTTTGCTGACTTGCCCATGTGTGCTTGCATTGCCAACACTGTACAAACAAGTGGGCAAGGTTTCATGTCAATGTCACACAGTTGTGTTTGTGTAAAAGTGTGACAGTGTCTCACTTAGTGGTGTTCATTATTGTGTTTTTGCTTATTTTTGTGTGCCTTTACAAGAATGTCAGAGTTTGAATTAGAGTGATGAACAAATATTAAATTTCTTTTTAAATTTGGCAAAGTGGAAGTGAAATCAAGGGCATGTCCCTCCAAGAGTATGAGGATAATACAATAAGGAAAATAGCAGTGTACAAATGGATAAACATTTTTCTGAGGGGAGAGAAAACACCAATGATGAAGAGAGGTCAGGGTGGCCAATAACAGGAGCCGAAGTGACAAAAACATTGCAAAAATTCATCAAATTTTGTGTCAAAATCATCAGCTGACTGTGAGAAGTGTAACAGACTAAGTGAACATCAACAGAGAAACAGGCAAAATCTTAATTGAAAATCTTGCCACAAGAAAGATATGTGCAAAAATGGTGCCAAAGGAGCTCACTGATGAAAAAAAGCAAAGAAGAATGTAAGTTTACCAAGACCTTTTAGAGAGGCAAGATGTTGTTTTGGGTTGTATTATCACTGGTGTTGAAACATGGGTATTCTAATACGACCTCGAAACAAAGCATCAAAGTGCCCCATGGAAGTCAGCCAATTCTCCACGACCAAAAATTTCCTTCTGTCCAAATTAATAGCCCAAATGATGGCACTCACTTTTTTTGATATCACAGGGATTGTTCATTATTAATCTGTACTCATTGCACAAATAGTAAACCAAGTTGACAATCTGGAAGTGCTGAAAAGTTTATGTAAAAAAGTTAGATAGAAATAACCTGAACCTGTCTCCAACAACTCATGGCTCTCACATAATGACAACGCAGCAGCTCAGAAGGCACCAACCGTGAAGGAGTCTTTAGTCAGTACACAAATAACTGCATTGGGCCACCCTCCTTACTTACCTGATATGGACGCCAACAACTTTTTTCTTTACCCAAAGATAAAGGAAATATTGGAAGGAAGACATTTGTTGACATTCAGGAAATAAAGGGTAATACAATGACAACTCTGATAACCATTCTGGAAAGAGCTTCAAAATTGCTTTGAAGAATTGACTGGGCATTGGTGTTGGTACACAGCTTTCCAGGAGAGTACTTTGGAATTGCAATGAGATATGTAGCACTTTTTCTAGGATGAATTCACGAACTTACTTAATTGTCAGACTTCACATATACTCTCCCACTAAAAATATAAGAAGTATATTTCAGATATTAAAATGTTTGTCAAAGACTATTTAAATTCACTTATAATGGTGAAGGACAATTTAGAGAATTCAAATAGACCAAAAATCTCATTTTGTTAAGAAAGTGTTCCACATAAGAAAAACAAAATTTAGACTTGAAAAAGTTACAAATTCAATTAATTAATAACTTTTAGAGTGATAAAGTAATCTATATTCTTAATTCATGGACAAGAGACATGGGATGTCTTTTTAGAAAATAATACTGTTTGTAATCCAGCAATAGAATAAAGGGAAAGTATTATAAAACACTTTATGAATTACACTTCTCAGAAAAAATAACATAAATAACAGTTCAATTTCTACTTTATCCGTTTGGTCATAGGACTATGTTTCATATTCATGAACTATAAAATAATCTGGGGACAATTTAAAAAATAAATGAGACAAATGTATTTTGGGCAGTTTAACAAAAGTTATCCTAAAATTACAGAGGTATTCTTCAATTTTCTCATTTCACACACCAAAATTGTTGAGTCATGTGTATAAGCAGTGACCATCTAATCAGTCTTGAAGGTAATAACATTAGAACTTGTTTAATTGGCCAAACACAAGAAAAGGCCAAAGTCTCAGTATAAATTGATTTGCTTATATTTTGCATTTTTTATGTAAAGTCCCTTTTATTTTTGTTATTTCTAGTAAGGGCAAACATTTTTAAAAAGGAATGCCCTTGTCAATTGTTCCAAATTTCAATGTTGATACTCAAGGATGAGTTGAACAAACAAACAAAATCAGATCAGAAGCAAAACCAAAACCTAAATCTCTAGAAACAATTAAAATAAATTCATTTTCTATTAGGTCGAGTATTGTGCCTCTAAATTCAATGGTATTATCTATTTCCAACTTTACTTGACATCCAAGCTGTTCTTGGCAGTGTTAACCACTCCTCTGTGGAAGCCCTGCCCTTGGTTTCTCTCATGCTGCCCAGCCTTGATTTTCACAAAAAAGACAAAAAAAGCTCTGATTTTTCACAAAAGTATGCATGGTCTTCAGATTTTGTTAGTGTGTGTGTATTTACTATATGGCAAGACAACTCTTACTCTTCCAATGTGTACCAGAAAAGAAAAAAAGCTGGACATCCCATTTCTATGGGATGAAATTATGAAAAAAAAAATCAGTATATTAAGTGGTCTAAATAGCTCATCCTTACCTGACTTATGTTTCTCCCTCTAGCATCATTTTATACAGCTCTTTTGCTTTAGGGGCAAGGAGTCATTTACTTGCCTTATTTTGATTCCTTAAACATACTTCTTCCCGAATCAGGGTCTGTACACATGCAGCCCTCTGCCAGAAGGATGCCCACACTGTCTGTTTAGAAATTCGTCACTTATCCTTCAGATCTCACTTATCCTTCTAGACCTTCCTCAGAGAAGAATTGTCTCACCTCTGAAGGATTAAAGACCTTTCTCTCTTAATTTTTTTTCTGAATGCTTTATGTAGTCACTAATTATGCATTCATTTCCATGAGTATTTTGATTAGTCTTTCTGTCTTTTTCAATTGACTCATCTTTGTATCTCCAAAGTCCAGTTGAAGGCTTGGTACAAAGTAGAAATTTAATGTATATTGGCCGAATGAATGGATGAAATTACCAGTTGTTTTTATTTTTTGTTGTTGTTGTTGTTGTTTGTTTGTTTGTTTGTTTGTTTTTGCAGTTTTTTTTGGCCAGACCTGGGTTTGAACCCACCACCTCCGACATACCATGCTGGCTCCCTACTCCTTTGAGCCACAGGTGCTTCCCTGAAATTACCAGTTTTATACTCCTAAATCTCAGAACAATCCTTTGGAAACAGAGGTGTTCCAATTCTTTCATTTTACACAAAGGAACCCGAAGATGACAGAAATCAAAAGTCTTATCTATGATGAATTTGAACCTGAGAAGAAAACTTATGGTGCAAACAGTATGGCTCTCTGCCTTTCAATATATTCAGGTTTTCTGTAGAGTGAATGAGACAAGGGACCATTTTTATGTTATAGTGTTGTGCAGTGATTAAAGCCAAAGGATCTATAGCTAAACAGAGCTGGCTTTGAATTTGGCTGAAATAATTACTCACTCTGCAATTTCAGACAAGTCACTTGTTTCTTTAAAAATTGGTTTCCTTATCAATAATATAGAGTTCATAATAATAGCAATCACATAATTGTAGCAATTAAGTGACATAATAAATAAAGGCATAGTGAAGGAGATCTACAAGCTCCACAATGATAGTCAATATCACTTTACCCGAGCACTCCTGGCTCAATTTTGAATAGAATGTCATTGATCATATAGTCTGAATTCTTTTACCTGAATAAATCACCAGAGATCTCATCTTTTTCTTCTTCTTTTTTTTTTTTTTTTTTTTTTTT
>NW_003852564.1:1518940-1542859 GCF_000181295.1 Otolemur garnettii
ATAATGCTTTAAAAAATCTATTTGTAATAAGAAAACCTCTTCAGAATAAGTCCATTTATTCTGTCTTTCTAACCAATTTTACATTTATATTTCATTCTTACATTATTGAAATCATAATGTGCATCTTATCAGTTTATGTTATTTTATAAATATCTTCATTATCAAATTGTCTTCATAATTGAGATTTTATGCCTACAAGATATTTATCAGAATATAGATATAGTATACACTGTGTATGCACAGCAATCTTTATTTCTCTGTTGTTAGACATTTAGGATATTTACAATGGCTTACAATTATAAATGATACTACAATTACTATTTGTAAAGAATTTTGCATTCTTCTGAATTATTTTCTTTAGATAAATTTTTCAATATTTATTAGTGGTGGCAAACTTATCATTAAATGTTTGTTAGAAATTAGCTGTCTATATCTTAAGGAATAATGGCTTATACAAAACTCTTAAAGCATACATAAGTATAAAAATTTCAAGCTGCACATTCACAGAATATTCAGAGAGTATGAATCATGAGTGAGACAGGCCCCTGGGCAGTATTTGTGGACCATGAAGGCAACATTGAATGATCCTCTCGAAAAGAAGTTCTTCATTGAATAAGAAAAGCAGAAGTCATACTGAACTCCTTTTGAAATTACCAAATTTATGTCATCAAACTCAGTCATCCAGAATGACATACTAAAAGGCAATAACTCATAAAGAATTATTAATTCAATACCAGTTACAGTTTAATTTTTAAAAAGATCCATTTATTGATTGAGTCAATTGTGCCTTCCTAGAGTAAATAGAACTTTGGGTTCTAATTCTAATTTATGCAGTTAAATTATGGATTTCTTTCTAGCTACTTAGACAATAGCTAGAATCCAATTCTCTCCAAGGTGTCAAGAAGGCCTTATTCTAAACCTTGGAGCTGTGGCCAAGGTGCATGAGACAGTTATCTCAAGTACACCTGAAAATGTCTAAGTTAGTAACATTAGAGCTTGCCCATTTCACTTAGAAATTACAGCATACGATGTTATAACGTCCAGCAGAGCTTTGTTTTGGTTTAACTGAAAATCTTCTTTAGTGGCATTGGCTAAATGGTCACAGATTTACTGTTAGCTTTCATCCGACAAATGTATGTACATGGAATAAAACTCAGGATTTTAGGCCAAAGTGTTATATAAAAAGAAAAGTTTCTTTATTAATATAAGATGTAAAATCTCTTTTAGTAAAATGCACATTTTTCTCTTTAAAATATATATGAAAGTGGGATAGCAGGTCCTTTTTCATACGAGTCAAGGTTTAGTTATGGATTTTAAATCACTTTACCATGGTATATAATAAAACTAGGAAATGAAAAGCAACTGGTTTGAATAAAGTATTTGCTGTTTTTTGCATTCTTTAATATGTCACTTAATTTATGGGGCATTTTCTTAAATGTATAAAACATGTTCCTCAAATTGCAAAATTATTGATGTGCCTGTTTCAGATTCATCTACATTAACTGCATTCAAACAGGGCATGCCCTGCCCCCCCCCCCCAGCAATGTTGCTAATAGCAATTTCATATCCATTGAATTTCCATGTTTTCATGTAATTTTTGGAAAAATCAACTTGGCTAGACGAGTTCTAAAAAAGATAGCGTGTTTCCCTTTTCCTTGTACTCTTGCTTATATCACCAGTCTTCAACTTCCACCTCCAACCCCAACATATGTATACAGCTGAAAAGTTTACGCTATCATGTTGCCCAACTTAAAGGAATCATCTGAAACCCTGAATGGGACATCCTTTGTGGCAACTTCTCCCAAATATTTATCTCTGTGGTTATACAGTCTACAAGTGTGATTTCTCTGGGAACGGACCAAGGTCGTGCCGGAGTTCATATCCATTCAGAGATGAGCTGTTGATGGAAAGGCTGAGAGGACATGTCCTTGATTTCTTCTCACAAATTGCAGAGGTGAATGTTATCTCATGCTTCTCATGATTCATACTCATTTGTAATTTTCAGCAATACGTGGAAACAGGTTGAATTTTTCTTTTTTAATTTTCTAATCTTACCATTAAGGCACAACACTTTTACTGCCTTATGTCATTGAATGACCCAATAGTATAAAAATTGGAGTAACAAATTTTAGCAACAAATAAAAAGGCATAAGTAGTAGACTGGACTCTGAAAGCAGTAACATTGTGCTTGATGGTGATGTGAAATCAAAGTGACACAGGGCAGGCTGTAGATCTGAGGGTATACCAGCACAGGTTATTGTAACTTTTGGACTAAGCTTATGTCTTTGTTACTACTATGTTCTAAGCAAATTGTTGAAGAATTAGAATAAAAGTTTTCAATATAGAAAGAAGGAAAATAATGCAGTCCTCTGAGTTTCAACTATGTGCTTCATTACGCTAACATCCGCATGTTTTATGTTTGATGGGAAACAAGGACTTATAACATTTCCTGAGGTTTTCATAGGAAAACTGGCAAAGAAGAATGTTACCAGAGATGAATAATAAGATGGTTAAAATTAGACTTCAGATCATAAGAAACATCTTAAATTTACACACTTATTTCTTATTCCAGAGGATAGAAGCAGGACTTATTCAGGGAAATGACGTGGAAGTAACTTTTGACTTAATATGGCTACAGGTCCTGAGTTACAAATATACTATTTATGGACTACGTACAATTCACACTTACGAACAGAGGCTATTACAGTAAATCTCCAAGTTACAAACATATGACTAAACAAGTTGCACTTAAAAAAGGAAGCTATTATAGGTAATAATAGCTGCTTTAGAATAGAATGCAGTTAATGTAGATGAATCTGAAACAGGCACATCAATAATTTTGCAATTTGAGGAACATGTTTTATACATTTAAGAAATAGAATACCTGCTCCAACTAACACACAAATTCAACTTAAGAACAAATCTACGGATTTTATTTCATTCATAACCCAAAGAATGCCTATATATCAGAAATTCTGTGGAATGGGATGCCTTATTAAGTGATGAGTTCCCAACCCCAGGTATCATTGAATCAAAGGTGAAGGATTGCTAAAAATAAATGATCTTTTATAGGTGCTTGATATATTAGGTGAAAATTTGATGATAGTCCTCAGCACCTTCCAACTGAGACCAAGGGGGCCATCAAAATTATCTTGAAGCACAGATTGTCTCTGCTGGCCTTGAAAGAATCTATTCAGAGGTCTAAGCTTTGAAGACTCTGAATCTTCTCAACATCCTGAATCTGGATGGATGTCATTGACACTAAAGACACTGTGTATTTCATAACTGTGTAGCAGCGACCTTTTTCAGCCAAATAAAGGAGGAGGAGCCTGGAGCCAAATTTCTACAGATCCTGTCTGCTGTGCAGTGTTGCCACAAAAAGCAAATAGTTCACAGAAACTTGAAGGCCCACAACTTCCTATTTGATACCAGTGATAATGAACAAATAGCCAACTTTGGCTTTGCCATGGTGTTTGATGATGGTAAGAAGCTGGACAGCTTTTGTGGCACCAGAAATGTTCTTACACCATGACATGATAGACTGGAGGTTGACATGTGATGCCTTCCAGCTTGTTCTCTAGCTACATCATAATGGCTGGGACACTAACATTTTTTGGAGAGACTTGGGAGGACCTTAAATGAATCATCAAAAGCAGGATGTATGAGATCCCTCTTTTTTCCCAAAAGAACTTGAAACACTTAGGCAAAATTTTCTGATCCTTGACCCCATGGAGAAGGTCAACCTCCTCCAGATCATGAAAGACAACTGGATAATTTGGGGCAAGAGAATTTAAGGCCACTCACAGATCTTCCCACAAATAGGGCACTGGAGGAGACTAGCACCTTCCAGTCCCTTACCTAGACCTCAGTGATGCCCAGTCCCCAGTGTAGACCCCCAGCATGGCCCCATGTCTTTCCCTCCTCCACCCACAGCACCAACAGCTGTGAGGGAGACCCAGGAGGAGCCACCCGTCTTCAGGGAATGTTCCAAGCAGGCAACTCCCTCCAGACTGGTCAGCCAGATGGGAAGCCCTCAGAGTCTCCCTGTGAAGAGGGCCAGGGCTGGCAGGGGCTCCCTGAGAGGTCTGTCAATTTTAAGAATGTGCTTCATCCTGCCTGCCCAAGAGATCTGCCTCAGACAGGGAATGAGGAGGTGCCAGTGAGTGCACGGAGACCTGACGCAGAGACAGCAAGTATGTGGGCGGTCAAGACACTTTTCCTGCATTTTATTTATTACGGTTTTATTGATATTATTTTCAATAGACAAGTCACAGTTGTACACATGTGTGGGGTACAGTGTGAGGCTTAGGTATATGTGTATTGTGTGGCATGGTGAGAAGGCTGATGAACACCTCCATCACCTCACAAGGCAAATGCAGCATGGCGTTGGATCTCAAAGCTGACCTCACAGAAGTCGAGTAATCTGATGAGGATGGGAGGCGGGATGGTGGAGGCCAGTGGCAGAGGTGGGAGATAGGGAGCTGATCACAGGACACAAAGAAAAAACCCCAAAATCTGCCGTACAGCAGGGGGACGAGAGTCAACGAGAATGTACTGCACGTTTCAAAATACCTGAGAGTCCACTTCAAATGTCTCCTTGCCTTTAGAATGGGGAACAAAAAGGCCTTGAGCTCCTAGGATCTAGATTACATGGTGCGGAAGGTGGGTCAGGCAAAGACTCACAGCTGCAGTGGAACCGGCCAAGAAGTGGCCATGGCCTGCAGGGGCCTCCTAGCCACGGGGGACTGAGCCGAAGTCTGAATCACCTGGAGATAAAAGTCCCCTTCACCGTCACACAGGGCAACATCTGATCCTGGACCGTGACCTCCCCAAGGTCACTTGTCCTCTCCCTTCTCTTCCCACCTTTTATCATGTTGTGGGGGAGGGGAGAGAGTTCTTACTAAACTCCTATTTCTTCCAAATCAGTAAAATAAAGCTCCAGAAAGTCAGGTCCCAGATATTTTGGTGTTTTGGTTCTTTCCTACACTATTGGGACTGTGCACACCCCGATTTAGGCAGCATGGAGCAATGCGGTACTTGGAGTTGATCAGAAAAACTCAGTGGAAAAGTGTCTTGAGGAACGAGCCATGCAAACAGCAGCACAGGAGGCTCTGAGCTAGGGGCAGGGCAGAAACACACAGGCCGTCGCAGCACTGTTACCGGGTTACATTTCAGAAGGCCCAATGGTCCTGTCAGCCTGTGTTATGTGAGCTGAGTAGGACAACAAAGTGCTTTGAACCAGACTGTGTCGGGAGTCAGAACAGTGGCCTGCCTGTGGTCTCCAAAGCTCCTGAGGGGGCCACTTGTCCTGCTGAGGGGGCCATTTGTCCTTCTTGCTATGTTTTCTCTTTCCATAACCATACCATGGAGGGATTCCTCTAGGGGGACTGAGCAAGGTGTGGGCCTTCAGTCAGCCAGAGGTTGGTTGCAGGGGGCTTCTGGGTGTTTGAGGGAGGAGGCATTCTGGAGACTATACTGGAAGGACTGCAGAGGGCGGCAGGAAGTGTGGCTTTTGTAAGACAAATTCCAGCTGCCCAGGGCCCTGGTATTTCCATGGTAGGCCTGCATCTGTGGTTTCAGACACCCATCAGGGAGCTTCCTTCCGAAGGAGCTTGGGAATGTCCAGGAAGGCCCTGGCTCTGTGCAACGCCAGCCACGTGGTGTGCACAGTGTAACATGCAGTGACCCTGCCCACTAGTAATGGTGGCTGGGTTGGCCCTGGAGTTTGACCAGTCCTGTGAGACTCTTCTGCACCCCGAGAGAGCAGGACCAGGGGAAGAAAGAAAAGACTGTAGACAAGGTGGGAGTCTTGCGGGTCCGCTGTGTCTCCCCATGTGGACTTGATGCTTCACAGCCCAGCCCGGTGAGCTGTCAGCCAGAGTTGCTGTCCTTACAATCCACCCCTGGCTCCCACCCTTTCAAGGCAAGTCCCACTTCTTCAGTTGGCTTTTGGGTCCCTCTGTGGTCTGTCTTCCTGCTGACTGTTCAGTAGCCCCATCCTGCCCTTCATGCTACACACACAGAATTGGCCCATTTGCCACAGATGACATCACAACTGCATGCCTTGGCACGTGTGGTTTCTTCCCTTGGAAGCTCTCATGCCAGCCACCAGCCAAGCCCCTCTGGGCTCCCCAAATGGATCAGACACAGATGTCCACATTGTGAAGACCTCACTGCCCAGCAGGGAAGATAAGACAGGGACCTAAATTGCTATAGCACACTCACCTGCTCACAGGTACAGAGGACAGACTTGCGCAGTGTCACCCGCCCTACCTGCTGCTGAGGGATCACGGGCAGCTTCTGAAGGAGGTGAGTCTGGCAGGACACCGTTGCCTGGGTGTGACTGCAAGAAATGGGCAAGAAGCATTCCAGGCAGGAGGAAGTCAGAGTGACGGGCACCTGGGGCAAAGCTGGGAGTTGGGCCAGTTCCCTTGTTGCTGGGACAACCCTGCATAGGTGCAATTTGCTCTAATTCTGCAAAATTAACCACCCCCCAGCGTGGCTCCATCATGGGACATTCTGCTGATGAGACCTTCTCTCTTCTGGGTGCTTCAGGCCTGGGACGGCTGCACCAGTGCCCAGCTTTCATGTTCCTCATGAGTCCAAGCTCAACTTCATGGAGACCAAAAGGCTGCAATCAGCTTTGTTAAGTTATCTACTGATTTGGCTTCCAGAGAACTTGTGCACACAAAATTCTCTTCCAAGGCAATTTAGGGGTGGAACCTGAAGGTTCGCCTTCTGAGTGGGCGCCCCGGGAATGTGGAATGTTGCTTCCCGGAGTCTGTTGAGGGTGTCAGCCCTCCTATTCCACTGCAAATTTCCTCTCAGATCCATAGGCATTTCCAAGGACAGTCAAATAATGATGCTTTCATTCGCTCCTGAATAGTAGCAAATCCAGTCTATAAATACAGTATGGGGCCAAGCAGGTTGTCGGGCAGAGTGTCTCATTCTCTTTGGAATCTCCTGGGCCCTCCTGTGGCTCTGGGAGCCCCAGCTCTGCCCACCAGTCCCCGGCTGTGGCCTCAGCTCTGTGCCTCCTTTCCTGCGGCTGCAAACTGCTGGTAGCCACAGACACGATAGCCCATGCAGAGTATTTTCTCAGTAAACATTAGTTCACTGGTCCTCCACCACCTAGGCAAAGATCTAGCAGTTACTGCATCTTTCCAGATCTTTCCTGGTGGCCTCTTAAACTATACTCTCATATAAGCTTTTTAATTGTAAAAGGAATGCACGATTGCTGTGCAAAGTTTGAGGTGAGGCAGTACTGAGAGTGAATACTTGCGAAACGCTGCCTACAGACGTGCATCAATTCTCACAACACTCCTAGCAGGAGGCACGCTTCTTATTCCCACTTTACAGGTGTGACACCAAGGCACAGAGAGGTTAAGTCATTTGCCTAAGGGAATAGAACTGGTAGACGGCAGAGCCAGGACTTGCCCCAGATGGTCTGTTTTCTGAGTCCGTGTCCTTCACTACAGTGTTACCCTGCTCTCCAGGAGAGAGAGAAACACCCCCAGTCCCCTTCACACAATTACTGTTCACATTTCATGCTTTAACATTTTTCTTTTGGGAGTGTGCACACATAGTAGAAAAGTGTATATGTGTGCAAAGACATATATACTAGGTTGCAGTCATTTCAATGTAAGAGGACAAATGGACAATATACGTACATCTTCCATCGTCTGTGGCTGAGCAGCAGCTCACCCCAAGCCTTAGTATCCTAAACAGACACCACTTAGGGTTTGCTGCTGATCTACATCTAGGCAGGGTATCCCCGCACTTCTGGGGTTGAGCACTTGGGTCCACTCCACCTGGACCTCTGAGCCATAGGGTAGCTAAGAAGGTCTGCATACCTTCCTTTTGGGGGGACACACTTGGGCATTTCTGTTGGGTGTGTCCCTAGAAGTGAGACTGCCAGGGCCCACGGTGTGTGCACCTGCGCTGAAGTCATTATTGCCAAATCTTTCCCAAACTAGTAGCATCAATTTACACAGCTCCTAGTGGCTGCTCTGCCCCCCTGCCAATACTTACTGCTGCAGGTCTTCTCTGTAAGGACAGCCGTTCTCCTCTGTGTGCAGTGGCATTATTTTTCCTTTCTATATCACTTTTTAGGAGAATGTTCAAACATACTGAAAAGTTGAAATAATTGTGCCATAAATACCCACTGACCCCAAACCTGGACGCTACAAATGACACTTTGCTGCGTTTCTCTTATTGTCTTTTCATCCCTCTGCTCATCCATCAATTGATCTTATTTCTTACACATTTAAAAGTAAGTTGCAGACATCAGCACACTTCATTCTAAATGCTTGAGCATACAAACAATTATCTGCAGTTCAATATTTATTTACCATTCTTTGTTTCTGAGCTCAAATTTACACTCAGGACATGCACACATCTTAACAGGATCACTCCCCAAGCTCTGACAAACACATTCCCCTGTGAAAACCACACTCTGGAGGACACAGAACACTGCCTTCACTCCAGCCTTCCTTCTGCTCCTTTGTGGGTCTTCCATGAGTTAATACTTCTCCTAAGCAGCCTTCTAGACACCCCAAAACTGCCAAGCCACAGGTCTCCTGTACACTTCTCCCGGGGACCATAATGAGGCCTTTCTGTCAGATGGTGTCCAGGAGTGGGCTGGCACTCACAACACCTGTGCCTGTTTGCCTGCGGTGTGCTTTATCATGGTGCTGCACGGCCTGTTACTCCCTCTGTTGCCAGCACACACCTGCCAAGCAGGGAGAGACTGTGTCTGTCTCTCTGTTTCCTGCTCTCTTTGTCACTCCCACTTACCAAGAACCTCCCAAAGCATAGCACTTAGTAGGTTGATTGATTATTGAAAATCCATCAACAAAGCTGGTAAGCAGAAAAAGAGCCAGGACAGAAGAAAAGCAGAGATTTTCTCACCTTCCTGGGTGAGGGCCCAGCCAAGTGCCAAGAGAACCAGTAACTCTGTGGAGAGTGTCACTGTAGTGCCCATAAGCAAGGGGCTTTCGAGGAGGTGTCAACCATAAGAACTAGGCAGCAATGTGATGCCTGAGTCCGAGTCCAGTAGGAAGAGGGTGGAGCCCTCAAATTCCCAGAAAGTGCTGCAGGGGCAGGATAGGCCAGGGCCAGGGCCACTTACGGAGCCTGATACAGCCCCTTCCTTACAGCCATAAGGGTAATCCTGTCGCGTGTGCTGTGGGCCTGGGAGAAGAGAGGAAGGGGGGAAGGGAGGGACAGAGGATTCAGATTTATATATATACATATACATATATATATATATGGAGAGAGAGAGAGGGATAGAGAGAGAGAGAAAGGAAATGAGATAGGGAGAAAGACTTTAACATGGGGACCAAACCTCTTTCCAGAGCTGAATTTTCCTGAAGACTTCTTTCCAGCAAGGATCTGAGAAGTGATGTGGGTGGGGTGCAGCTCATATCCTGCAGTCAAGTGGCCTCTCCCATGCAAACTTTTTTCTCCACCCTAAATGGTTGACCTCACAGATGACACTGTGGGTCTCACATGATTGGTTTCTCCTGGATGCAGTTTGCTCTGTGATCTTTCAGAGATGCTGGCCTCGCTCTGTGCAGCTTCAGACTGGAACAGCTCTGTACATGATCACAGCTATAGCAGCATATAAAGCCACTTGGCACCACAGGTGATCCTATAAGCACCCCTGCCAACCAAGTTTCCTAAACCCTGCCAGGTTTATGTTACTGCCTTGCTCAAAACCCTCTGGTGGCTCCCCACTGCCTGGACACTAGTTCCAAATCCTCCAAAGCCCTCCATGATTCCACAGGTCCTGCCATTCCAGGTCCACCATGGATTTGCCTACCTCTGTGCACTTGCAAAGGCATCCCCACCCACCAAATGCTGCCTCGTTACTCCCAATGCCTGTCCAAATCTTATTCCTGTCCAATGACTCACCAGAACTATGGTTTCCTTGACTGGAAAGTCAGAGAGGAATCCTTATGCTGCCAACTTCTGGACTGACTCTTCTGGGAGGCCCATCTCACAGGAGAGTAATGCTCCATGGTTCATGTGATACACCCAGATCTTCACCCCATCCTTGCTCTAGGCTATATGTGACCTTGGCAGCTTCATAAACTCAGTTTCTTCATCTGACACATGGCCCAACAACAGTTCCTTCTCCTATGATGGTTGTCAGGTCTAAATGAGGTCAGGGATGCAGAGTGTTTACCCTGTGCCTAGCAGGAGTGACACATGATAAACTTAATGTTGCTGCCCAGTCATTACCAATGTCATCACCCCACAGGAACTGATAAAGAGAAAAGATGGATTATCTTCTTGATTTCTTTTTCCAATAGTTCATTTTTAAGGTACATATATGCTATTGATTTTTGTATATTAGTTCTGTATTTTGCAACTTTACCAAATTCATCTATTAGTTCTAATAGCTTTTTGGTGTAGTTTAGAATTTTTCAATATATAAGATAAAGGTATCTAAAAATAGACACTTTTGTTTCCTTCCTGTACAGATGCCTTTTATTTCTTTTTTTCTTATTTCTTTTTTCATGCTTAGTTTCTCTGGCTAGGACTTCTGGTACTATCAAAGAGTTCCTGATGGTCTAAGCTGTAACTATGCAGAAAAAAAGTCTGAGAAATTTCTACTGGACTCCTTTAAGTCTTTCTTAAATATTAACATGTGCTTGCATGGTGTGAAAAGTATATTCATGCTTCCTGATTTCAAAGTTTACTATAAAACTGCAATAATCAAAACAGTGCAGTATTGGCATAATAGTTACATAAACAAATGGACTAGAACTGAGAGTCAAAAAATAAAATTTACAAATCTATAGACAACTATAGTAATAAGGCAAATAATAAAATTTTTAAACGAGATAAAACTATTTAAAAATACATTACCCTAAAGAATATATACAGATAGCCAATATGCATATGAGAAGATGTGAAGAACCATTAACTATCAGAGAAATGCAAAGTCAAGCCACCATGAGGCATCACTTCAAAATCACTAGGATGGTTATAATGAAGATAGTGGAAGATAACAAGTGGTGGAAAGAATGTAGAAAAACTGGAGACCACATTCATTGCTGGAGGGAATGGAAAATGACGCAACCACTGTGGTGTACAGGTTAGAGGTCTTTCTAAAAATAAAGAATTACCAAATTACCCAGACATTCCATTCCTATTTATACATTCAAGAGAAAATTAAACAGTTGTTCTAACAAACAACTTGTACACAAGTGTCCTTAACAACATTGTTTATAATAATCACAGAGCAGAGTAGAAATTGTCTATATGTCTTCCTACTGGGGAATTGATAAGTAAAATGTAGTATGAGGTCATTAAATATAAAATATCTGATTGTGAATCAAAAGTTTAGTTTATTACATCTCAAACAAGAACAAATTAATCTACCTAAACTATCAACACAGTTTTGCCTTCGTAACTGTTGCTGGTTTATGCCAGCAGCAAAGAAGCCTGTAGTGAGTGGTGATGAAATCACAAAAGGCACTTTCCATAGTTTTTTCAGAAGTGAATATTTTTCTTTGCAAGAAGTGGTCTAAATCCCAGAAGTGATAGTTGGATTTTCCAAGTCCAGTTTCCACAATTTGAGCAGCTTTACTTGCACAAAATATGAGGAAGCATTGTCTTGTAAGAGGATTGGCCTGTCTCTATTGAACTTCATTGGCTATTTAATTGCAGGCATCCTCATCTTTTTGTTCATTTGGGTGAAGCAGACATTCACTGTGATGGACTGACCAAGTTTCAGGAAGCTGTAGCAAATAATAGCAGCACTGGACCATAAGGCACCATTAGCTTGTTTTGATGAACTTTCAGTTTTAGGCTATGTTTTTACACTTCATCTTTATAAATCATCCTGCTGAATACTTGTATTTGTCAAAAAGAATCCATGTTCCACATGTAACAATGTAGTGTAGAAATGCCTTACTTTTATGTCATGACAAGAAAGGGAAGCTTTAAGATGATTTCTGTACTGATGCTTGTTTAATTCATGCGGAGCCCATCCATCCAGCTTGTTTACTTTGCTGATTTGTTTCAGGTCTAATATTATTGGAATAGTAATGTTAAACCTTGCTGCCAATTCACATGTAGGTTGAGATAGATTCATTTCTATTATAGCCTTCAGCTCATCGTTATCCCTCTTCGTCTCAGGTTCCCCACATGGCTCCTTTTCAAGATTAAAATCACCAGACCAGAACTTTTCAAACCATCAACGTAGATTCCTTAGCCACATCCTTACCAAATATCCCAAACTTCGTTGATATTTGAGCTGTCTCTGCTGCATTGGTTCCACGAGAGTACTCATTTTTGAAAATAACACTAATTTTTCACTCAGTGATAGTTTCACAAAAATTGTTCTAAAAAAAGTTGAAGGAAAATCACAAGCCAAAACATGTGCTTGAAAGAATGTGCGCGTACCTTCACAAACAAAATAAAATAAGTATCAAAGTGAAATGTCAGAGGTATCAATTGCCAAATTTAGTAATTAAGGAAATTAGATATCCCATACTTAATAATCTAATAGCATAGCCATACTTTAAATATTATTAATCAGGCATAAAAAAGAATGAAGCACTGATTATGCTACAATATACATGATCCTTGAAAACATTACGCTAAGAGAAAGAAGCAAGATAAAGAAGGCCACGTAAGTGCATAAATTCATTTGTGTATGAAATACCCCGAATTAGGAAGTACAAAGAGATACATAGGAGATGATTCATTTCCAGGGTGTAGGTGGAGGTTGGGGTGAAGTACTGAAGACTGACAGATTCTCACATATTCCCCAGCTCTTATTTATTTTCAGTGGGAAAGAGGTGGGTGGATAACTAGTCATTATCCTACAATTTTAAAAGAGTAAAACATAAATATAAACTCACCCAATGATTTTATTCTCTATTTTAGATTATATAAAATAATTAAAGTATTTTTGTTTATTTTTGTCTGACTTAGGATTGGAAAGGGTTAAGGGAAATGTTCTGGAATTACACAGTACGAATGGTTATACAAATAGTGATTATACTGAAAATCACCAACTTATGCCTTTTTAAAAGTGAATTTAAAATTTGAATCATATCACGTTAGCAAGATGTAATGAGGTAAAATAAAGACATTTGTCAGACAGACAAAGCTGAGGATATTCAAAACCACCAGACCTTCATTAAAGGAAATTCTCAAGGAAGAAGGAAAATGATACCAGATGGAAATTTGAGTCTTCAGAGAAATGGAAGAGAGCCAGAAATGGTAAATTATAAACACAGAAAAATGTAAATTATATTGAAATTGTATATAATTAAGTAAATTATAAAATCCAATAGACTTAAAACAAACATAACAATCAGTTTGTGTTTAAAGCATAATGTAGAATTAAAACGCATGACAATAATAGCACAAAGGTAAGCAAGGAAAACGATAGTATGGCCATAAAATTCATACTCATCACACAAAATGGGCATTGTATTATTTGAAGGTAAACTGTAACAAATTAAACACGTATTTCATCAATCCCAGAGCAATTGTTAAAAATACAATGCAAAGAAAAACTGGTTGTATCAATGTGCATTGCTCTTAGCTATTCTATGTAAAAATGAATTCTAAAAAATATTCAAATCATCCAAAAGAAGGCAAGAAAAGTGAAGAAGCAAAAAACAAAACTACGACAACAAAAAGATTATATAAAATAAAAAATAACAACAGAAACCAAAGAAAAGCTCAAGATGGACATGTAAAAAATAAGTAGTCAATTGTTAGATTGACACCCACTGTTATCAATGATTTCAATGCAGTGGTTCAACCACCCCAATTAAAGGATAAGAGGCAGGAAAAAAAGCTATTAATTGGAAAAAGGTAGGGTATTTTATAATGATAAAAGGATGTGAGAAGATACAAAATTTCTATTTTATTTCACCTATTTCTTATAAATTCTAGTGTGTTTTATTAAAAAACAAAACATGGATATAAATTAAGTTTGAGATTCATCCCTCCACATAGGATTTCATTATGACAAAAGACAAAACACATTTCAACATTTTCTTCTCCCTAAAAATCATTGTAAATAGTGATTCAAGGTCAAAAATATATATATCAATAATGTAAAAAATAACATGAGAACAATATCTATTGATACAAATTTTATTTGAAAATGAAATCACATAAAATATATAGTTAAGACAAATTTAAGAAGTAATTCTATAACATGTAATAGGTTGTCTTGTAATGATATATAATTCAAGAGTAAGGGAGCTCTAAGTATTTTTATTTTAAATATTTTAAGAATAGTTTTGCATCAATGGTAAGGCATAGTTATGCAACAAAAATCATATATTTAATAGTAGAAAGGTTTTGGACCTTAACTGACAAGTCTTTTCACAAAATAAAATAAATTGCAGAAATGTTCTAATCCTTGTGAAATTATTCATGGAATTAGTAGAAAATAAAAGATTAACATCCAGCTCTCTCTAATCAATACTAGTGATGATGAAATTAATGACTAATATTTGAGATGGTGCTTAATACATGCCAGGTGTTTTTCTAAGCACTTTACTTGATCAGCACATTTATTATTCTAAAAGGCAAGAGAAATATTACCCCAATATACAGATTAAATTGAGCGCAGAGAGTTAAAGTAACACACTGAAGGTTACTTGGTTAGGGACATGGCAGCCTTAAGACCGTCATCTCAGGCAGCCTGGTCACACAGTCTGAGTTTTGAGCTGTTGCACTATCCTGCCTCTCCAAATTGAGGTGTTTGGGCTATCCTTTAAAAAAATTATTCAGAAAATGTTTGAAGATAATTATAGGTAAAAAGGGGTTGGTTAAGGAATTTATCGTGTGTGTTTCAAATATCTCAGATGAGAATTGAAAGACATTTCAGAGTCTTTTCTAGGCGATAACCCTGTGGAAATGGCTCTGCTAAACTCTTTGCGTTTGAAGATTGTGTGGCAGAGGTAACAGGGCAGACCTCTGCAGCTTTCTGAGGAACCATCTTCTCAAGAGTAGCCCCTGGAAAGAAACTTCAAATGGAAACACTGAGTTGCTTGTTCTGAGAGAGCTCAGAGAAGCAAGTGGAGGGCCTGGAGACCCGAGAAGCAAACTTGCAGAAATTAGTCAGCAGGTACCTGTATCACTGCAACGGGCTCAGATCACGGTTCACATCACAAAGGGGGATAAAGTGCCCTGCAGGCTCACTGAGTCTAGGCCTTTGAAGGGGTGGTCTGATGTCTCTCTCTTCAGACAGTGCAGTACGTGGAAAGAAGCCGGTGGAGAGACGCAGAGGGTGATGTAACAGAAGGTTATGCAGAGGGCAAGGAAGGCTTGGCAAAGTCAGCAAGAGCTGCAGATCTTAGAGACTAGGTTAGGATTCCTCTTTACAGTAGATGAAATAACAAACACACACAGAAAGGAGGGCCCTTTGGTTAGTTTTCCTGAACACACAGGGAATCCAAGATGACACACGGCCCCCGGTAGAAAAAGAGCAAAACTAAGACTTAGAAACCGCAGGGTGGCTTCTGAGATATCAGTACTGGATGGGGTAAACTACTACACAAGCACTTATGCTTTTTGTTGTTATTTCAATTGTTTTGTCTTTTCCTGTTTTTACTTATTTAGATTTTGGTGTCTGTGTCTACATAGTTTTTTTAGTTCACTTATATACTGCATGGCAATAGATAGACTCTTCATCACCTCAATTAAACCAACTGAACCAGCCCTACACCTGGGGTTGTAAGTAAGCGTTCAGCACTTGCTCTGTTAGCACACAGATAGACGTGCAGCAGGTACCTAAATTCAAATTGTGCTTGAGTACAGAGTATGCATAGGCTTGGCCTTTAATACTGTTGCCAGGATGATTAATTATACTGTGAAGACTGCAGTAGCGTAGGGTATTTCCAATCTCTACCTTTCCTCCCCCTTTCTCCTTTATATTCCCAGAAACTTGGCTTTACGTCGAGATTCCTGAGGTGATTTTGTTGTTGTTGTTTGGATTTTCTCATTTTCTGTTTAACTAAAGACCTGTATTTATAGTATTTGTTCAGAGTGTGTGTGCACTTGAATCATCACTGAAAATGTTGTGGTCAGAGCGAGCAAGCATTAGAGAATGAGTCAGCACAACATGCCCTTTTGTGGAACAAAATTCTGCTTCTACACGACTCCTAAGTTTGTTTGTTCAGAGACATCAGCAGCATCTTCAATTATTCATGTTTTCTAATTAAGCCCTGCTGATGGTGCCTAAACGGAAACTTTATTTTGGAGAGAATGTGTTCGTAGTGTTTTCCACTATGACAATAATTTGCCAGAGGGTGATATCAATCTCTTTGGGATCCTTAGTAACCTATTCCTTTGGTTTAGGACTCACACAAAGCTGTTATCTACCCTGGTGAATTTCCTTGTTTATTTCATGTCTTGTTTAGAGATGACAACAACGTCTGATTTTTTTTGTTAATAACCTTTCAGTTACTGCCTATTTTGGAAGTACTGGGAAATAACAGAGAGGAATTCATTTGCTGTGCAGTTATTTAGAAGTTGTGTGGTGCAGTAAAATTGCATTTCTTTCAAAGCTGAGCAAAATGATTCAAACATCTTATTGATATACTGTTCTGTTTGGTTTTGGTACAGATGAAAAGTGTCTCATACATAAAAATTGGCCAGTTTATGTTACTTTGGGCAAGATTCATCCTCTATCAAAGTAATGATTGAATTCTAACATAAAATATTTACTCATTATCTCTTCCCATTAAACTCCTCTAAGGTAAACCTTCCAAAAGCTTAATTAACATAAGATTCTTCCAAACATTGAAATTTTGATTATTTTATCCACGTGCCCTCAAAATGAGTTACTGTATGCATTTTTAATAGTTTCATTCTTGCTTTTCTTAATTTTTATGAGGTTAGTACATTTTTTTCATGTATTTTATCTAATGAATAGAAGTATAAAGTCACTCTATTAAACTATGCAAATCCACTTAAAATATTTTCATAAATTCTTGCATATGATTCATTGATAAGATAGAAATTGATATTCCAGTTAGCCTGAACAATAAAACAGTGACATTAAGAAAAAGTTCCAAATCATCTATTTTGGCTATTTCTATTCAGATTATATAGAGAAATTTTCATTTGGCTACTTTGATCAGAAATTAAATTCCCTTTCATAGATTTTTTTTATTTTGATAAAGAAAATATTTTTCCTTATTTGCTTCTATAGAATTTGTAGAGACAAAGATGGATATTGAAGAAAGGACAGCCCTTTATTAAAACTAAAACTTGTAGATTTTTGATACAGAAATGTGTTTTAAACTTGCCACATACTCAAATTTATAATTTTATTAAAAATATAATATGGGGCCTTGAATTTGAATAGAAAGAAATATATTTTAGAAATTATTTGGATTTTATTTAAGCTTGGGAGTAAATTTAAGACAGTTTAAATAGTTTTTACATATTTTTCTAGATAATTTAATATTGAATACTCAAATTATCATTTTACTGTAATGGAAACACAGTGTGAAAAAACAATTTCACGTTTTGGGCAGACCTTTATACATGACCTTAACCAGTTTAACACAGTTTTTTAAATGATTATGGTATTAAATACCACTTATGAAGAAAGGATTTCAAATGATGTTGTGTCTTCAGTTAAATAATAGTGAAATAACTGAATAAAATCAAATATGGGTCATATAGAATTCTAGTTGGAAATTGAGTTGTTTCAATTAAAAGACAAAATAGATCTTCTACCAACATATTTATCTCATACTCTAAAATAATGACCATTTTATTAAATTCTTCAAATTAGTCCTTGGGTAGCACATAACACCACTTAAGAAAGAACTAACTCCCTAAATGCCTTTGGAGTAGAATCTTGTCTAAATTGTATTAGAAATGATTTATTCATTAAGGGCCGAGAGTATTTTAGATAGTTGGTTCTAAAGTGAAGGAAAGAAATACTTTACTACAGAAATAGTGTAATGTTGAGCAAAATTATCAGTCATCCTTTAGTTTGAGTTCTATTATTTTGTGTATTTTCAAACTTTTTCCAAGCAATATTAAGAATGATTCACATAGGGAAGATGACAACAATTATTCACCCTGATTTAGGATGTCTGTTGGTAATTAGTATGCAGAATTTAATTTAAACTTTGATTCTGTTTATAATATTTCTTTATATTGTTACAGATTAAGGAGTTTATAAAGCAGATTATCTGAATTCCCCTGACATTTTCACAGAGATATAACTAAGGCTCTGGAACTTTTTTTAAAAACTGCACTGTTTTGCCTTATCTGTTAAAGAGTACATTGAAGACTTTTTTGGGTGTTATTGTCAAGGAATAGTCAGGTCCACATTTTTACTTCTATTACTTTTTTAAAGTATTAAAGTATATTTAGTTTCCATGAAATATAGAGTAAAGATCTAAATAACTGTCTTCATTTATAACTTATTTAAACTGTGTAACTTTGGAATGTAGGTACTATTACCTCCATAATAGATGAGAAAATGAAGAAATAGAAATAGTCTGAGACACACAGGTAGAACATGAAATGCTTGGGTCTTCCTAGTCCAAGTTCATTATATCCCAGCCAACTCCCACATCTATACAACCCTCCATCCCCACACTTAAAGAAGCTCAGTGACTAAAAGATCATCTGAAGTTTCCTCTTCCCTAGAGGGAAAACTCTAGAATTATAAAGATAGCCAAGTAGTGTGTACTGACATGAATATAATCTTGTTTATCTCCATCTATATGCTCTTTGCAATATGTAATTCAATGGAGAGTTTGGTTAGACTTAGTGCACTCCAGTGCCCACCTATGAAATTTCTTCATTTCAAAACTGGTTCCTCTACTAGTTTGTAAATACTCTTTCCTAGTTTTCTTCCCACCATTCTATTTGTTACATAAAATTTCTTTCACAGACCTCTCTAACACTGCCTTTCCATTACCGTTATTTCTCAGACTGCCATTCTTCAACTTCTCATTTCATTGTATATATTCTCCGTGGGTTATCTTATTAACTACAAAGAAGGATTTGAAATGCCTATTGCTAATTTTCTCCTGCTCTCCAAACTCACATTCTAACTCTTCAGGGTTATCAAAATACTATGCCAAACAAAAGGTATTTATGTCCCCCACACTTCCCTATGCTTCTGATGACTGTGTGCTCAGTCGGGCCTAGCCACAAATCTTAGAGATATCTTTAACGTATTCTTCCATTTATCAATTTATTTCAGGTAATTCATTACTCTATTAAATAAGTATCACAGAGTTTTGTAAGTACCAACAGCTTTCTCTGCACTGAGGATACATCCGTAATATTCTGGCACCTAGATTTAGGCTAGGTGATGAGATAAATATTAAACAAATAATAATAACAATAATACACATGAAAATATAGGTACATTGAGAGCTTAGAATGAGAGGTACATGGTTGCAGAACAGCATTTAATGGGAAATCAGGGAAGGCTTTTCAAAGGAAGGGAAACTTGAGCCAAGATCTGAAGTTGGAGTATTGAATCATCTGGTTCATTTGGTGCAAAAAAGGTGGGAATTGCAAGCACAAAGTCTGTCGGGTTAGAGAAAGGTTAGCAAGGGAGAGCATCTCTGAGAAGGCCACCTATTGCTTCTGGGGACGTGTGATGACAGATGAGATGAAGGAGAGTTAAAACAGCAGAATATGCCTGGCCCTTAACTTTCAATGATTCTGTGAGAAATGGTGAACTCTTTATGGGTTTTAGGCAAGAGGGTGATATAACAAGTGGATGTTTTTTTTAACAAATATATATTTAACTCTTAATATGCCTTGAATTTGCGCTGCACTTTCTTTGCATTTTCCTCCTCATTCTTACCTAAATTACTGCGTCAATCAATACCTTACCTCGTTTTCCTGCTGCTCTTCTGTCTTTGCAAATACATCTTCTCCCTGAACCTGAAGAAAATGACAAAGTGTCATTCACATCAGGTAGTGTTTCCTAAAGTATACCAGTGCCTGGAGATGTTTTGAGAAGACATGATTTCATGGTCACTTCATAAATTAGGGAAGTACTCCACAATCTAGCTCCCCTTGGTGGTTAGCAGCACAAATCCTGCAGAAAAGACTTTAATTACTCTTATTCCACCAGGTACCCCCGAGGTAATTGACCATCACCTCCTCTTTTCCCCTCTTAAACATTGCTGACATCCTTCAACACTAATACTTTTTACAAAGTGCTATTCGAGTGCTCTCTGCAGTGACTAAATTCCCCAATATGGCATTCGGGGCTCGACTTTCAGAACCTGTCCCCTTCTTTCCTTCATTGCTTCCACCCTTATACCCCCACTTTCCCAATACACACTCAACTACAGAAATTTTTCCCTGAATTTCATGCTATTTTACCCATGGTTTCTCTTTGCTCAGAATGCTCTTCCATCATTTCGTCCTTGGGCTAGTTCCTATTCCTGACCGCTGAGTTACCAAATTCACTAAGATTTCTTCCCTTATCTTCCAATCTGACCTATGCACAAGTCTTGTCCTCTTTTTGGGCATATCATTACTTTAAACTCATTAAACATTATTGTTTACTTTTAAAAATCCAATGTTAAAAAGTCAACTGCTTAAGAATGGCCGCTATGTGGGTTTTCTTGGCATCCTTCTTCACTGGCATGGTGCTTGAATTATAAGCTGCAGAACAAATGCTTGTTAAGTAAATAAACAAATTCAAGGAAGCAAACTGGGACCAACAGCAGATGAAGGAGAAGTGGTAAAAAGTTATACTCCTCAGTAAACCTGTAGTTTAGTGAGGGAAGAAGACAAGTTGCTATAGCAAATATAATAATAATAATAAATAATAATGATAATAAATAATAATAATAAAATAAAAAATAAATTAAGCAAAATCTTCTAAGGAAAGTACAAAAGTTCATATATTATTAGATGAATTGGGGGAAAATTGAAAGATTCCTGAAATGGGTATTACTTTAGTTGTGGTTGTAAGTACCATCATACAATGTTTCTATAGGAAAAGAAATAGATATACTTTTTTTTTCCATTAAATCATAGCTGTGTACATTAATGTAATCATGGGGTACAGTGTGCTGGTTTTATATACCATTTGAAATATTTTCATCAATCTGTTTAACATATCCTTCACAGCATTTTCTTAGTTATTGCATTAAGACATTTATATTCTACATTTAATAACCAATACATCTTAGTTATTCTATTAAGAAATTTATATTCTAGTAAACTTCACATGTACCCTTGTAAGATGCACCATAGGTGTGGTCCCATCAATTACCCTCCCTTCACCCATCCTCTCCCCTCCTTTCCCCTCCTTCTCCCCCCTCCCCTTCTTCTTGGGCTATAATTGGGTTATAGCTTTCATATGAAAGCTATAAATTGGTTTCATAGTAAGATTGAGTACTTTGGATACTTTTTCTTCCATTCTTGAGATACTTTGCTAAGAAGAATATTCTAAAAGAAGCTGATGAGTACAAGGTCATCTATACCAGCAGACAAAGTCTATATCCAGATAAGTCAGACACAGATAGGGCTTTTAGTAGCAGGCTCAGAATTATGTGTTTTAATGCAAAAGTAAGTATAAGGCTTTGAGGGCTTGAAGCAAGAGACTATCATAAATGTTTATGTTTCAAAAAGCTTCAACTGACAGTACATAAAGATTTACTTTAGACGAGTCTAAGGATAAGAGGATCAGTTCAAATGCTTATCTCAGTATTCTGGTTCAGTAGATGACAAATGCTTTCTGTAAGAGAACAAATACTTTGGGCTCCGTGGGCTGTATGGTTTTTGTCACAATCACTCAGGTATTGTTGAAAAGTAAAAACAGCCATGGGCACTGTGCAGGTGGAAGAGCATAGTTGTGTACAATGAAAGTTTACTTACAAAACAGGCAGTGGGCCTCAATTAAATTGATCATGTGCTGGCAGATTGGTAGAAAAGTTAAACTGGACCAATAGAAGTGAAAATGGAAAGAAGGGGTATCTTTAAGAAAACATAGAAGTAGAATAGATGACAGTGATTTCTTATTGCAGGTCAGTGGCAAAAGACAAAAAGGAGTTAAAAACAGTATCAGGATTTGAGACCCAGCGAGTGGGAGGCTGATGGCACCATCTGTATTAATAGGCACGGTAAGAATGGGTCTGTTTCGGAAGTGGAGATGATTACCTGTTAAGGGAGAAGCCAAATGGCAGAGGAAAGCTGTGTAGTGTTAGGAGCAGTCTATTAAGCTTTGAATAATAATAAAAACTCCAAAAGCCTGTTCCACTCCGCAAGGAGTTTTGATAAATGTGTCAACTTTTCAATGTTTACATTGTAAATAATGAAGTAGTATATGAGTTTCTGGTACCACTGTAGTTTTCCCAATATGGTTTTATTAGCAATCTGTACTGAATGTTTGCTGTTTCATCCATCCATCTGGGATATAAACCAAACTGTGCTATTATAAAGAGCAGTTGTTCTAGAAAATAGTAATCTCTTTCTTGCTATAAATACGTCTACAATATTTGTTGCTTGACAAACGTGACGTTATTCTTTTTTTCTTTAAGACAAACTTCGGAAGTTTTTTATTTTGATTTTAACCCGTCAAACTGCTAAAATAAGATTATCTATAAACTACTTTTTCTGCATTTCTTTTCCTGGATAGGAAAACTTTACTATGCATTTCAATTAGAAACATACTTGTCAGGTGGGAAGGAAGAAGGTCTACAGTGAGTCAGCAATGGAATAAGACAGGACTCTTTTACCAAGCCTGCTTCCTAAAAAAACCAATGATCTGAACATGAATTATTCAAAGCCATGCTGAAACCAGTCAGCAACAGTGAAATAGTGCTCAATACACCTGAAACCTGTTAGGGGGAATGATTTTAATTTCTATTTCTTGCACACCTATAAAATGTCCTTGTTAAAATAAGAGCCAGGAAGAATTTCCTTAAAATTCCACTTCATTATAATGGTATTGCAAACATGGCTATTATTATTCCCTATTGCATGGAAAGATTTACCACAGTTAAAAATGGGCTCCGAGCAATAACCACAAATACCTTGGATTCAGCTGTTCACGACTTTCTCTAACCTTTCTATCTCTCATTTTCTCCATTACCGTTCAATCCCATTATCAGTCACTTTTCCAAAACTCTGTTTGGACTTTAGAAACAAGACATATGTACTATTCCAAAAAGATTCTTATTCTAGAATGTTTTCTTTCAATTATGAGTCAAAATGAATGGCTTCTTCAGAAAGATCTATTGTATTTCAAACACTTTAATGGAACTGTTTTCTCTTTGGACTCTTTAAAGAAAAAATATAAAACAGTTATTTGCTGTACGTTTGCAAATCTGCTGGGTATTTGTAGTGATATTCCAAACTCCATTTAAATTATACCTACTTCTCTTTTGTTTTGCCTTATTATGTAAAATAAAATTGATAATCAAATTTTGGGTGATGGTAATGCATATCTTGTTCTATTGTTCTCCAAAAAGATCTGAGTATATATCATATGAACCACAGCAAGGAAATAGTTAAATCTGAAATGAATTGAAATTTAAAGTCTCTGTACATTGGGAAAGAGGGAAGCTACTGGTAATGTCTTATAGGGTTCTCATTTAAATGCCCTTTAAGATAAAAAGTATAAAGTATAAAAGTATCTTTTATATTGTACTAAACTTAAATCATGTTTTAGGGTAACTGAAGATAGTCAACTTTAAACTTTAAGTGAAAAACGATGCGTGATAAGATGTGGTTATTAATAACCCCCAATTAGATTAAAATAAATCACTTAAAATAGTTTACGTATAAAGAAATCATACCAAATATCTTTATAGCAATGATAATCACACTGGGGTATAAGTACCCTTCAGGGCTCAGGAAGACTTCTCAACTAGTAAATGGGCACATATTGCTTTAATGATATTAATTTCTAGATTTTTACCCCCC
>NW_003852564.1:1543218-1545651 GCF_000181295.1 Otolemur garnettii
TATACATCAGCTCTCTAGCTGTAATCAAATTATCCATGCATCCTAGAATTAGAATTCATAATTGAAATTATTCTCATGGGATTAATATTGATACACTTATTTGAATTGGGACATGAAGTCAGGCTTTTTCTGACAGGAAGGATGCTTTATTGTTTTGTTTGACAGCAGGTCTAGCTTTGGAAATAAGATTCTATGTCAGATATTTTTTCCATTAATTGAATGATCCAAACATCAGCCCCATCGTACTATAGAAGCATTATATCAATTAAATTAATGTTATTGTAATTTTCTCGAACCTTTCTCAATATGTCTGGATAAAAAATGGTGTTTCTTGGTGAAAGCGAAATAGGCATGAATAATGGTTGCATGACATGTCTGGGTAAATCCTTTTTTGGAGTAGTTAACAGAAATTGAAAACAAATGATTCTAAGGAAACTTATTTCCAAGCATTTGTCCTTACTGAAAATTAATGATATCTTTTATAAAGGTGAATTAATTAATTGGTATTCTTAACCAGCATTTAGTAGCACCTAACCAATATGGTCTCAGCTTTTGGAGGGAATGAGGGACTTTGAAAAAAATATCAGCAGAAAATTGACAATTATCTGATTAATACTATTACTATAGACATCCTAGATAATTTAACTGAAATAAATACAAAACAATCTTTTAAAATAAACTATTGTTTTAGAAAAGCTTTATGTACTATTATAATATCAGGCGAAGTAGTTTAAGTTCTCAAAGCCCTCGGTGCTCAGCCTGTTCATCTCATCCTCCCTCCTTAACTCCTAGGAATCACTGGCCTTTTTAAAGATTACAATGTTATGGTTCTTCCATAATGTTTAAGAATTGGGTTCATCCAAGATGCAACCTTTTTAAATTGATGTTTTTATCCTTAGTAATGTGCTTCTCACGGCTTGATAATTTGTTTATTTTCATTGGTGAATCGCATCCTTTGTCTACATGCACCACGGTTCATTCATACATTCACTTACTGAGGGACGTCTCAGTTGCTGCCAGATTTTGAGAATAACAAATAAAGCTGCTATAAACACATGTGTGCAGGTTTTTGTGTGAGCATGTTTTCAGTTTTTTTGGAGAGATATCAAAGAGCTTGATTTCTGGGTTACATAGTAAAAATATATTTGATTGTGTAAGAAACAACCAAGTGTCTCCCAAAGTAGCGTATCATTTTGTTTTCCTACCAGCAATGAATGAAAGTTCCTGTTGTTCCACATACTCGTTAGCATTTGATTTTTTTGGTGTTCCGGATCTTCACCATTCTAATCACTTTTTAGTAGTTGACTCTTTTTTCCCCAAAGCCATTATCCCACCATTACTTAGGTACGTTTTGAAATTTTGGATTGTATTTTTTATCTGTACTGGCAATTCATTGAGATTTCTTCCCTTATCTTCCAATCCAACTCATGCAGGAGTCTTATGTTCATCAATAATTCTGAAAAATCAAGGAGATGAGAATTTGTTCATTTTGACCAAATAACCATAAAGATATTTAAAGGGGAAAGTTAGTATTCAATTGTTTTTAGTACATAATCAGTTAAACTGAGATCTTAGCAGAAATTTTATTGGAGCATTTATGTTGGAATATTAACAATTTTGTTTTGTATAAAACATGGTCTTTGTCTTGATTTGTTTAGACAAATCAAATATTATAAGTAGTTTTGCTAAAATTAATTGGTTAGAAAGTGTTTTCCCAAGTACAAGATGCACACACAGGATGAAGCTAAGAGTCATGAATCACATAAAACAACTATTTCTTTTCTGGTTCTCTTTCAATATTTTTTAATGCATCATGGTGAAAGTATCAGTTTGTTGTTGTTATGTTTTAACATTGTTCTAACACTTTCTATTAACCCTTAGTAGGAAACAGAATTTAACTAAGATTCTACACCATTGAAATATTTATACTGTTATAATAAAATATAGTTGTTAAGTTTCAGACTACCTTGGTTTAACTTTTGGCTTTCCCACTTACTAGCTTGTAGACCTCAGGTCACCAAGATGAGTTTCTTAACCTCTCTGCGCTCTATTTTTAAAATAAGTAATGACACTTATTTTTGAGGGTTGTTAGACCTTAAGAATATAAGATATGTTTTTTAAGAATTTCAAACACATATTGTGAGTTCAAAAATGTTAATGAAATCTTTGTTTATCTTATTACTTCATGGTTATTGCAAGGGACACCAGTTTTCTATTCATGGAAACAAAAAGTAAGATAATTCAAAGAAATATTCTATAGATAATTGGACATTGATTGGGTTACTGTAAAAGTTACAGATGTCATTTCTAAATGAATGATTTGTAGATTAGCAGTGATTGATATTTGGTACTTTGGGTTTTATTTAAGCAGATAGAGGGTGTTCCTACTTCAGCTAGGAAGGTTTATCTTGTGGCTTTCTCGTGCCCCACTAC
>NW_003852564.1:1547367-1549970 GCF_000181295.1 Otolemur garnettii
TCATGAATCTTTCTGAAACAGTTGGTCCTCTAGAAGGGAGAACTGTGTCACTCACAACTTGGGGACATACAGTGAAACTTTTAAAATTCTCACTAAATCCAGTGCTTTAACCATTTATTCCTCTCTTTTTATAAGCTATTTTAATGAGGGGAACAAATTTAAAAAGACAAAGAAAAAAGAAAGAATGATGTCAAAATTTGGCTGGAAATTTTGTTGGGAAAGGAGAAAAAAGGAGTAAAAAAAACTTATAGAATTTTAAGATGGATAAAATGATAGACATAGTCTAAAGTATTCAAGTTTTGAAAGAAAAAACTGTAACATGGAAAAATTAAGACTATGCTGCTTGTCTGTTGGTTATACCATTTATGCTCAAAGGAAAATAATGTGAAGTATAGGTAATTATTTTACAGCATTGGAAATAGTAAGAAACATACTAGGCTTTTGGTTCTACCTAGCTATCTATACCCCGGTATCTGTGTTTTTTTCTCTGTGAAACCTGACAATTAAATTCATGAACCCATTCTTGAAAAAGTGTTACATACCTCATTACTAAATACATTATGGTCACTTCCCTTGGGAAGCTATGTGCTGATGCCAGCATCTAGTCCACCCTTCAAAGCAATTTCAGAACTCTTTCTAGAATGGCCATCAAAGCTTTTGTTGTATTATCCTTAATGCCCTGAATGTCATCAAAGTTTCCTTTATCTTTGAGTAAAGAACAAAGTCTTTGGGGCCAGATCAGATGAGTAGGGAGGGTTTCCCACTACAATTATTTGTTAACTGGCAAAAACTCCCTCACAGATGGTGTCATGTGAGCTGGTGCATTGTTTTGATGCAAGAGCCATGAGTTGTTGGCCAGAATTTTGCCAATTTTTGCAATGTTTTCATTGTTTCTGCACATTACTGGATGCCTTAACCTCTCTCGTCAGTGACACTTTCTCTCCCCTGAGAAAAATGTTTAATTTATTTGTACATTGCCAGTTTTCTTCATGGAATTATCTCCCCAAATTTGGAATAACATGTACCTGATTTCACTTATACTCCTGCCAAGTTTAATAAGCAATTTACAAATGTTTGTTGGATGCTCTAATTCAAATTCTGACATTTTCTCAACAACATACAAAACACCCAACAACAATATTGAATTCTACTCAGCAAGACACCACCACATGTCCACACAAACACAACTGTAAGACACTGTAAGGTTATGACACTTCACCAAGCTGTTTGCAGAATGCTCCAAACAAAAGTGCACCATGGCACACAAACTTCATCATCAGAATTTGCATGTACAAGGATTATGTCAGAAAAAGAAACACTTGGATGGCTCTTAATTGGGGGAAAAATGAAACTATCTGTGAAAATTAAGGAGACATAAAGAACTTATTGAACAGAAAAAACAAAGAACTGTAAAGGTAAAGAAGAGATTGAGACTACTTTATATACATATTTTGGAAGCAAATCTTGGATGCATATAAAACCATAAGATACAAAGAAACTTTCTCACAATGAGGTAGAACATGGCACAGCCACTGATTGCATATGATAGGATCATGGGAAGGAGGATTCAAAATATTATATTACATTCTTTTGCAGAAGTGACAGAATACCTTCCCTTCATATATCCCTCCATGTGTGATAATTACAAACATTGAACAAATGAAAGGCAGGCAGATCTAGAGTAGGCTCCTCACAGCAAACTCCTGGCAAAGGTCTCACGTCTTGAATTGCAGTTTCAGAAGATCCCCTGTTATATCTGAGGTGGTAGTAGTAACAATGGCAGTGAGAACTCTGACAATAGTAACTCATAGAATTGTAATTATGGCAAAATCTCTATCAGAAAATGTTTGATGAAGCCCAGGATTTGAAAAACATCACAGCTAGCCAAAACAGAGAGGGCAAAACTGGTTGCACTCACCTCTGTAAATTTCTGCAGCTTGAACAGCTTTGTTATAGATTTTGTCCCTTACCCCATCATGGATAATGACACTTTCCTCTTAATTTGGAGGGTAATGAGGTGGAATTTCAAGTGCAACAGCAATTGCAGCATCTTGGTGGATGGGTCAGGACTGAGCTGTGTGCAGCATGCTTGAACCATAAACTGACCGGGTCTGTGAACAATGAAATTGTATTTTCGATTCTTGGAATACTTAGAGAAGAGCTCATCATACTCTACTGGATGTCCTGGTGCTGTGCAGTGGAGCATTTAGAGCATTACAACTTGGAGAGGAATGTTAACATGGCCTGCTAATTCACAAGAGGGAAGGCCTATGGTGTAAGGCTAAACTGCAGTATATTATTTACCAAGGCTTCAGGGCTTTTAATCTTTGTAATTAATTTATTAAAAAGTGTGATATCTAAGGAGAATTCCCAAATATCTTAACTGTGCCTATCTGTCTATCTATCTATCTATCTATCTATCTATTTTCTTTTCTCAAGAGAAAAGGTCTTGTTTTATTACTCAGGCTAGAGTGCAGTGGAATGATCATAGCTACTGCCAACTCAAATTCCTGCACTCAAGTGATTCTCCTAGTATTTGGGACTACAGGCTTATACCACTATGCCCCACACTATACTGGCAGGGTTTTTGTTATTGTTGTTTT
>NW_003852564.1:1550642-1587781 GCF_000181295.1 Otolemur garnettii
TTCCAAGTCTCTTGGTAACCACACAGCACTTATGGGAAGATGTATGTTCATCTCACAGAATTTCTGTACGTTGGGAGAAACACAATGTTTTTTCTTAATGACATGGTATGTGACTTACGAGAGTATCAATTGCATATATGCCTGATTATGCTAGCTTTATTAGCTGTGATTCAATTCTAAACACAAACATAGATATTAAAATGAAAACCTAAATACAAAACATAAATAGTTTCAAGTTTCTAAACATTATGCACATCTTGTTTTGTTTCTTGATTCTCAATTCAATGCAATCTTCCGTTACTCATTAACATACTGATAGTTATTTTAATACAGATAAGTTATATTGCTAGTCATTAAGACATTTGAAATTTAAAACTTTAATGTGGGGGAAAAATAAAAATGTTGAGTACAAACTGACCACAAGTATGGAAAAATAAGAGTGAGGCAAAAATCAGCAAAAAATTATTGCAATTGATGTAATGTTTTTTAAAACCTAAAAATGAAATGATCATCTGAGCAGGATATTACTGTAAAACATTTTTCCACATCTATTTTTTTACATGATGGAGAAAGCTGAAAATTATGTTTCCATCAGAGTAATGTTTCAGTTCATTTGAAAGTCTTTTTATTTTTATAATGGAGAAACCAGATTGTTGTAAGGGAATGAGGGAGACAAGCGCGTTCATTCAAAGAGATGGCACGTTTCCAGCCACAGTTGTTCACTGGTATTGTATTGTTTTGTGGAGGCATTTGTCCCCTCTTCCACCCCTATTCCCATTCTGAGAATGTCATTCTCTTCCTCAGTCAGTAAGAGCATTGCAATATACTTAAATTTAAAACTCAAATGGTTTTTATTGTTTGTCTGTCAAAAGCAAATGTGCTTTCCTGAGTTATCTAGCTATTTGTTTTTCTTTAACTTTTCTGGATAGTATCAAACTTTGAATGAATACAAATCAATGCTTTTATTATAGGATTTTTTGAAAAATCCATCTAGTGTCTTGAAACGGCTGAAGTTTTAACCAAGAGTTGTAAAATTTTTAAAAATAAAACTCTGCCTGCCAGACAGTTTCACATTTGGGAACTTGTCTTTGGTTCACGTACCCTGGCATGTGAAATAAAGTTTCCACATTCTCAGAAGCCTAATGGTAATTCCACATTGCTCATTCCCTCTGGGGGTTCACAGCATTTGTATCAAATTGCTACCTCTCTCTGAGTTCATGTTCATTTGAAAATCTTTCTCCACCTTCTGCTTTATTTATACTCCTCATTCTGTATTATTTCTCAAGAACTCAGTGGTTTTCAGGGAAAAGGATTTCTTCTTATGCTGTTGCTTTACTAAGTTTGAAATCTCTGATCTAAAATTCTTTAAGTCAAATTGGTGGCTGAGGCTTTGCAAAGACGTATCAAAATGAACAAACTAATGTAGAAGATTAGAACTAGATTAAAAATCTCTTCAACCCCAGGAGCATAATCTAAATGTAGTCTTCTATTTTTATAGGAACATTTCTATATATGAAAATATATAAACAAAAGGTAAATTAACTCTAGCACTCTACTCACAGAATACATGTAAAGTAAAAATATAAATTTAAAGATTTTAAAATGTATTGAAATGTTGGTTTTACATGTGAGAACGAGGGATTCACTCTCAATGATCTTCCTGTAATGATAAGCCGCTGGAAAACTGTAATACAAAATGTATGGTTTCCTGTACATTCTGATCATAGAGTTTATCATTAACAGCCAGTAATTATATCTAACTAAAGTTTATATTTAACAACTGCAATGCCTTTCGGTCCTTGCGGAACAAGGTCGGGAAAACAGGTCTGGGTGTGCTGCCGCCATTTCTACCGCCTTCGGTCTCTGCGCCTTTCGCAGAGCTCTCCAAAGGCGCCATGTTGGCACAGAGCGTCCGGAGGTTCACGACCTCTGTGGTCCGTAGGAGCCACTACGAGGAAGGCCCCGGGAAAAATTTGCCATTTTCGGTGGAAAATAAGTGGCGGTTACTAGCTATGATGACTTTGTACTTTGGATCTGGATTTGCTGCACCTTTCTTTATAGTAAGACACCAACTGCTTAAGAAGTAAAGATGTTTTCATGCATCCATTTAACAGATATGAAGAGCATTTTAAAAGGTGTATTCTGTTTGAAAAATGGATCAAACTCTTGAACTCAATAGCATACTGTTTGAGTTTGTAAATAAACTTAAGATGTGACTGCTAAAAAAAAAAAAAAAAAAAACAAAAAAAAACAACTGCAACTAGATTAAGTGACCATATATCTTAATACAAGCTTTTCGATGATGATAATGGTGAAATGGTGAAAAAGTAATTAATATTAAGTATTAACCTTATTTATATTTTAGCAAATCCAGATTTGTCCAGATAAAAGTTTTAGGACTGCCATCCCCAATCCCTGGGCCATGAACTTGTACTAGTCTGTGACCTGTTAGGAACCAGGCACATGGCAGGAGGTGAACTATGGGCAAGTGAGTGAAGCTTCTTCCTCTGGCATTTCTAGTCACTCCCCATCACTCACATCACCGCCTGAGCTCTGCTTCTCCTGTAGCTATGCAGCAGCATTAGATTCTCATGGATGCGTGACTCCTGCTGTAAACTCACTCAGCATGCAAACAATCTAGGTTGTGCACTTCTTGTGAGAATCTGATGCTCAACCCTCCCCACCCCGGTCTGTGGAAAAATTGTCTCTCATGAAACTGGTCCCTGGTGCCATTTATTTGCAACAAGGATAGAACTGGAGAATATTATGTTAAGTGAAATAAGTCAATTACAGAAAGACAAATCTCCCATGTTCTCACTCATCTATGGGAGCTCAAATATTACAAACAATTAATCTCATGGAGACAGAGTACAATGACAACATTCTTTTGATAAAGATTAATTTTTCTGGAGGATTATATCATGGTGGACTGCATTGACTTATTTGCACACTCTTGCTTGCTTAGGTGGTCCTCGTGACTCTCTTCCTCTATCAGGAAAGGTTGTCGCCAAAGTGCACAGTTTTTATAGCCTGTGCTAAATCATCAAAATTGGTATTACTAACCCCAGTGTTAAAATTTCTCAGTTCAGGTAAGTGGCATTGCTTGAACTACTGAAATATGAAGCAATAGAAAGTACATTTTAACTATTATTTCAAGCATACTCCCTATGTATGAGCTTTGTGGGTAATACCACTAATGAGTAGCTTTTTTTGTTGTTTGTATAGATGCAATTATTGGTGTTGTATTACATGTAGTTATGAGTTTCAGCTGAGTTCTATCTGAACCATAAAAATGGGTTTTAATATCGTAAATACATTAACATGAGACATGTATAGTATAAACACAGTTTAATTTTTCTTATCAATAGGGAAAATGTACCAAACGATGGCTAATGAAAATGCAAGAGTAGAAATCGGTCTAAGGTTTTTTAAAAGAAAGTCTCTACTTGGGACCTCTGAGGATTGAACTTTGAACATTCCCCTGTCCACTTATAACTTGGATCTTTCCTGGCTGGGAAACATTAGCTGATCACAAAATCAAGGTGAATTATTTTCTATATGCAGCAAAATCTCTCTACACAGTTTAAAGAAAAGCGAAGGAGTAGGCCTGTTGATGAATAGGAAGGTTACCTCCAAATAACTAAACATAATGAAAGTCAAATGCCTTATTTTCTCAGTAGGGAACGATTAGAAAAAGAGAATTCCTCTACTACATGCAGCCTTGGGGGCTATTATACATACCAAAGCTTTCTGAAATCCGCCATCTGTACCATAGTGAAAGTATAAATTTTTAGGGCTCAGATAGGCTACTGAGTAACATTTAAGCTACTGGAATTAGAAAACAGGTATTACAGTACCAAATTCATATCTGATTTTTGAACCAAAAGTTACAGTTATGTTGATTGCGCCAACTACTCCATTGTATAAAATTTTTTATGTTGTTTAGAAAACAGAAGACTACTTCTACCTTACTACATTTTATGAGATTGGATTTTATAAGATCTGATACTTACATGGAAGTAGGCATTGCTATATTCTACACTTGGCTCAAAGGAGAATACTTTATAAAAATACATATGCATTCCAAACACCCCATACCGAAAATTTTTTTTAAATTCATCAATTTCTTTCCATTCACCCAACATGCATCCTCTGATGGCACCCATGAATTTTATCTAAAGAGATGAGAGAATCAAACCTGAAAACGTAATCTTCACTGACAATTTAAAAATGAGTACACTGATGGCAATCTTCTCATGTGAGATTTACCTTTGGTCTCAACACCAAAGAATAAAGAGAAAAGAATATTGAAATACATCCCTTGCTACAAAATATAGGGGGAAAGAATAGATTGTTCAAATTTTAGCAGAGACTTTTTCCATCATTATCATGAAGAAAACAACAATGGTTTCCTATGACAGTAGAATCTATGTATAAATTAATATGATTATAAAGGAACTCTTAATTCTACTCCAAGATCAGACTGAAGACTTAGAAGGGCCTCTTTGTTACAGAACAGAATGCTGTGTACAAGTAACATATGCCTGGAGAACCGTGATTGCTCATGGACTCCAACCAGATCCTTATGGAACACTGAGTCAAATATCACTTTGTACATTTCATATCAACATGTAGTATGCACTACATAATTATACCTTTTATCGCATGCCTTTATGTCTTTATCTATAAATTGTCAGGTGTTTTCCTTACATTTTTTGTTGTATGTTGAATAAACTTACATATAAGGCATTTGAGTGTGTGGCTTTTACACAAATATTTAACCATTAGGACATAATTTGAATTTGAAAACCATGCAAGAGAAATTTCTCTCTGTCTTTCATTTAAAGAGACATTTACTATCTAAAACTAGAGGATTACATGAAAGTTCTTGTGACTCCCTGTTTCCTTCTTCTTTTGGCCCACAGAATGCTCATAGACAAATTTAATCCCAGACGAAAAGGAGATAAAGGAATCTTCCTGGGCCTCTGGCCAGGCCCTGGGTCCATAAGTTGCACCAAAGGAAGTAGGAGAAACAGAGACAATTTGGTAACAAAAAGTTTGAATACTTTATCATTAATGTACTCAGAGAAATATTGTAGGCCATGAAAAAAATACATTGCTCAGAGAGCTCAAAGGAACTCTTGAAAAAAAAAGATAAATGTATGTGTGTGGGGGTGTGTGTGTGTGGGGGGGGGTGTATTCAGAAATGTCTTTAAAGTATATAATTGAAAGTTTGGACAAAATTGATGAAATGGCCTAGAACAGTGGCTCTCAACCTTCCTAATACCTCCTAATGCCACAACCCTTTAATACAGTTCCTCATGTTGTGGTTACCCCCAACCATAAAATTATTTTTGTTGTTACTTCATAACTGTAATTTTGCTACTGTTATGAATCATAAGGCAAATATCTGATATGCAGGATGTATTTTCATTGTTATAAAGGGGTCATGACCCACAGGTTGAGGACCGCTAGCCTAGAAAAAGCCATGCGAAATACTTGAGATACGTTAAGAGAATCAGAAGATGAGTATTCCATCGCCTAAGATAATATTTCTGAAAATGCAAAATAGAGCAAAGGTGAGGTTTTGAATATCTAGAAATTATTAAAGAAAATTTCCCAGAATAGTGGAAGTTTCCTACGTGCAAAACCCCACCTAGTATCTGATACCTTTGTTCCAGAGTACATCACACTGAAATCCTAGAAGGCTGCAGTCTGACAAAGAGAGCACCCTAAAGGTGCTGAGGGAGGGAGAAGATGTAAGTCACCTAAAAAAATCAGCAGTCACAGTGGTACCAACAAGGTTGGAAGTGATACAAGCAACCAGTAGAAAACAAAGAAAAACAAAACAAACAAACAAACCCCTTCAATTCCCAAGTGAATTTGTTCCAAAATAAAATTATAAATTTAATAAGCTATTGATCAAATATGAAGGCAGAAAAAACATTTTTTCCAAATATATATACTCTGAAAAATTATCTTCATTACCTCTTTTCTCAGTAAGTTACTGATGTGATGGTTAATTTCTTTTGTGTGTAAAAACTTAACTGGGTCAGACATGCCCAGGTATGTGGCTTTCTGAGAAAGTCTGTCAGGGTGGTTCCAGATGAAATTAGCATTTGAACCATTGGACTCAGTGAAGCAGATGGCCCTTTCCAGTGTGGGCAGGCGTCGTCCAGTCCACTGAGGGCCTGAATAAGATGAATGTGGAAGAGGGAGCATTTGCCCCTGTATGTGCCTGATTTAGTTGTAATGTCACTCTTCTCTTTCCCTCAGACTAAGGTACACACCATTGGTTCCCTTAATTCTCCGGCCTTTAGAGTTGGTCTGACTTATAATCCTGGCCTTTTGGGACCTTGAGCTTGCAGATGGATGCCGATCAGGGGACTTCTCAGCTCCCACTATCACATGAACAAATTCCTTGTAGCAAATCTCTTTTTATTTTCATATATACATTCTGGCATCCACATACGTGCACACACATGCACACCACCCCATACACATATATACATGTATGCTATTAGTTATTTTTCTGCAGAACCCTAATATACCATTATAATTAAAAAGTAAACCACAAAAGAAGAAAAGAAACCTGTGTGTTGTACAAGGAAGATCCAGTGCACAGATAGGAGAAGGCAAACTCCAGGATGAGGGAGGAGTCCCCTCCTAGGACAACTGAGTCGCAAACATCAGGAAGAGTCAGACCAGACTGGAGACATTTAGTAAAGCTGAGTAAAGATTTCTCTGGGATACTAAGACAAAAAACATCTGATATGTTCAAATGTGCTACTGGGAGATTTAATACAGAGATTTGGGGGTAAAGTAATGGTAAGTTTCCAGATAGTCAAGCAAGTGATGAGATGAAAATTGTTTTGAAACAAAGTTGTGCCAGCAGGGCAGCACTATACTCATATATGCTAAGGAAAAACTGTGACTAGCCTCATGCCTTTACATAGTCATAATAAAAACTTAAATAGCAATTAAACTAATAAATTATGTTATAAGTATGTTTTGAGAACTAGGTGAGAAGTGGGAATGGAGTGTCTGCACGTTAATGCACACATAGTTAATGGTTTGAAACACAAGAAACAAATGAGAATTTGGTGTTAATTTTCTTGGTAGTAATCCAGTAGATACTGCCTTTAAGAATGCAGGAGTGGCATTGTGAACATTTTATTTATGGATAAGAAGATAGATGCCTAAAAAAAAGAGCTAAGAGAATACAATGAGGGTTATGTGACTGCTACTGGTCTTACAGAGTTTCACAGATCCTTTTGGTTGTTGAAACTGTGTCAAACAGTTAAAAGGAAATATTAAAAAAAAATGAGTATACTTCAATATTGGGTATTCCCAAACAATAATTAAGTTGTAGCTAAGGTGTTGCCCTTACTGAAACATTCTCATTTTTAAACAAATAATTGAACTTTGTAGGAAATCTTTTGGCAACTGATTTTAAAGAATCATATGCAATTACATTTTTAAATTGGGTATGTTCCTGCCATGTTTGACAACATTCAAAAGCACTTTGATAGCCTTGGTAATTAAGCTAGCTCCTTTTTTAGATAACAGTATTATAGATCAGAAGAGATTTGAAAGAAATGGAAATTATATAGTCACGACCCCATTTATATGGAAAAAATTAGAATCAAAGAAATTGCTGTTGAAAATGACACTATTTTCAGTTAATTATTATAAGAATATATCAACAGAGATAAATAGAATGGGTCATGGTACAGAAGGTATGAAATCAGACTGATCTGGGTTTACATTCTGTTTCTATATCATACCAGCTAGGGATATCTGACAAATTACTTAAACTCTCCCACATTTTGTTTCCTCCATTTAGACATAGGAGATAACAATTTATTGGATTAAATGTGTTATATATTTTAACTATATCTCTGGCATAGAATGTATCCATAATAGTATTATTGCAATAGGGTTAAGAGTATACATCTAAGCTATATGCTGTGGGTAAATTATTGGGGAGAGCTTCATTTTAATCTAGATGACTGTGTGGGTATGTAATTTATCAGGTAAAGTAGACACTCTTTAGAAAGAAAGAGGGTATTATTAAAAATAATGTCAGAAATAAAGGTTAAATCAGGACTATTTCAGGAAAACTGGAATATAAGATCTTCTTGTGCAAGAGAACATCTGGGCAAAAGAGAAGCTATCTGAGTAGAAAGTGAGGAACAGCAACTGAAGAAAGTTGGCAGGATAATTACATAAGATTTCACCAGTAGCAACCTTGAAAAATGCTCCAGGGGACAGGAAAGCTCTGGAAAGTCAAGTGATTTAGGCTTTTGAAAGATACATTGGAAGAAAGTCTATAAAGACAGCAACATTGGCTGATTATGGTCAAGTGTCTTGATAACCTGCAGAGGGATAATGACTAGCTGAAGACCAGCAACTAATGGTGAGAAGTAAGACTCAGAGTGGCCTTTGGTAGCTTAAAAGGGACTTTCATCTCTTGCAATGGAAGAACAATGGAGTATTGAACAGAAAGTTGCAGAGATGTAGGGACATTTTAATGCTCTGACAAGGAAGATCTGTTATGGAAGTAGGGTCTTAGGTGGAATTTGGAACCCCAAGACACAAGATGGAAATATTTGTATTTTGCCCCTGGGGATGTTATCTCCACATACCCTCCTGAGCCCTCAGAACTTTAAATAGGGCTCACCTTTCTCTTGTAACAATTGACATATCTATTTTAAAGACAATGAAGAAATATTTTCTTCTGCGAAAACAACTTCCTAAAAACCTGCCCCAGCTTCCCTCTGAGTACTCGGTCAGTAAGTAGGTGATAGGAAAGAGATTTCACAGGCCAGGAGCTGCCTGCCAGGTATATGAGTTTGGTAATTACCCCTTAAGATTGGAATTTGATCCGTAGAATCAAATATTAGAAGAATAAGAATTCGTTCACTTTGGGACACTCTTTGGGGACACAGGATTGAATACTGTGGCAGACGTACTGGGGGATGGAGTACATTCACCATTGGGTTGGCTTTCAGAAACCCAGTAAAAGCGACAACCACAGCTGAGTGATATAAAATGATTGAGTTTCTCTGCCAGAAGAGAGCGAGGACTAACGCAGCTGTGAGAGGTGGACAGGTTCCAATGGATATGTTATATGAAGTCCTAAAACCACAAGACCATGGTGGGCATGAGGGCCCCAGGGCACGACCAGGAACCAGCTGTTGAGAGGAGCGCCCTCATCACTACACAGACTAACAGTAGGAGGTGTAGCTGGTCCCAGAGTTGAGTTCTTTGATGTCCATGGGGACAACAGGGCACTAACATAACAGAAGTCAGGTGGCGTCCTTACTTAACCACAAAATAGGCCAGGAAACTACAATTACCAAACGCAGAGTGGGTGGGCTGAACAAAAGCATTGCCTCACAAGGAACTACAGAAATGATTCACAGAAGCAGAGGTCCTCAAACGTTTTAAACAGGGGGCCAGTTCACTGTCCCTCAGATCGTTGGAGGGCCGGACTGCAGACCCCGGGACCAGTCGGCTGCTAAGCAGGACAGGCAGTGGTGGCAAAAACACCCGGCGGGCTGGATAAGTGTCCTTGGTGGGCTGCGTGTTTGAGGACACCTGGATACGGTATTCTGAGGCGCAAACTAGCCCGGCAGCCAGAGGGCAGCGTTACTGACTATCCTTCATATAACATTTACTCAATGACTCTGGGGAAAATGACACGTGCATGTTTGGAGGATTATATTATTGCCCCCCGGAATCGGAACGCCCCAGAACTCGAACAACTTGGAATCCGAATGAAAAATTTGAGCATACTGTGCCCAAAATCCAAATGCTGCTTTAGAACCCGAACCCCCAGCACAGCATCCGCGTGTGTTTGCACGAGCATTTCCCCAGCGCTCAGGCCGTCCGTGCTTGGGGTTCAGTTCATTGTTGGAAGTGGTAGTAAAAGCATGGCCTGTGATTTTTGCAGCTAATTTTATGCTTTGGTGCCTGTATATGTACAACCACTGAGTGTATTTGCCATGGATCCTAAAAAGTGTAGTGAGGAAAATAAGAGTAGGAGGAAAGTTGTTTGAGCTACAATTGAAGTAAAGAAAATCTTACCGCTAATCATGAAAGCCGTACGACCTCATACTATGCTGGAGACGCCTAAATTAACTGCATGATTTTTAAAAATAAAGATGCTATCAAAGCAGCTGACGTGGGGAAAGGGGTTACGACGGTAACTTCTAGATCGAAAAGTATGGAAGAGATGGAAAACTGCTCTTGGTTTGGATTAATGAAAAGCAGCTGGCTGATGATGTGATCTGGGAGAAAGCCAAGGTCTTCCACAACGATTTAGTGAAAAGCGTGCCTGATGCTAGTGCTCAAAAGGAGGAGTTTAAAGGCAGTAGAGGGCGGTGGGAGAACTTTAAGGACTGGGATCCACAGCGGCCTTATGCTCTGAGAGGCTGCCTGTTCTAATTCCGAAGCAGCAGCAAAGTTTGTAAAGGAGTTTAAGGAGTTTGTGAACAGTGAGGGATAGGTTTCAAACCAAGTGTCCAATTGTGACAAAATAGGCCTCTATATGTTTAGTTTTTTATACTTTAAATGTTATCTATTTATATTTTTATTCAAATATTATTATTTATTATTATTTTACCTTAAACTCTAGTGTATTTACTGTTGAAGTCATTCTGAAAATTCAAGTTTGTGGGACCTAAGAATAGGTTAATCCAGTTTTTATTATTTTAAGGGTGGGGGGAAGTTTCTTGGAACTTGAACAAGTTAGAACTCAAATGGGGTTCTGGAACAGATTCAGATTCCCAGGTATCACTGTATGGGACACCAGGTATGATCTGGCACTAATAGCTAGAGAATCAGCGCGATATTATGGTCTCACTTTTGGAAAGCTGGCATCTGGGCTGAGGTAGTAAACGAAGTCCCAGCTGAAGTCCAACTCACAGTTGGCTACCTTAGTCCAACCACCTTTTTGGTGGTCATTTCCCAGTCCCTGAGTGCATTATTGGAATTGATAGAATCAGCAGTTGGAACAAACTTTGCATTGGGGACTTGATCTTTGGGAGAGGTCTTTAAGAAAAGCTGAGTCCATGTAGGTTGTCTAAAAATAAAATGCATTTAAACTAAAAAAAAAAAAAATAAGAAAAGCTGAGTAGAAATCTTGGCAAATGACTCTCAAGACAGAAAAATAAAAGCTACAGTAAATCCTTGGGGCATGGGGGCAAAGTAGAGTTCTATTAGTAAAGGCCTAAAGTATGGAGTAATGAATTTTTTTACTATATAATTAATTTATATCATTAGCTTTGTCCCTGAAAAAAACCTGGGTGGATTGTACAAAATGGTGGTAAACCACTGTGAGCTCAACTGAATGGTAGCTCCAACCAAATTGCAATAGTAGATGTGAAATTGTTGCTGGCACAGGTCAATAAAGCCTTAGGTATATGGAATGCAGCCATTCTGATTAGCCAAAAGGATCAGAAACAGGTTGCATTTACATGCGATGGGTTACAAAATTCACTGACAGTTTTGCATCTGCACTGTATTAACTCTCTCCCCCTCTGCTATAATATATTCTGAAGACTGTATTGCCTGCATGTCCCACAGGATAGCACACGGATCCATTAAGGCAATGGCGTCAAACTAGTTGGATAGGATGAGCAACAGGTAGATGAATCTAAATCATTAGAGCCTTGGTCCATCACAGCCTTGCTCCAGAGGGTGGAAAATAAACACTAAGAAAATTCAGTGACCTATCACTTCACTTCAGTCAACATTTTAGGGTTCAGAGCGTGATAGTCCCTACATAATGAATGAAATAAAGCTCTTGCTGAACTTCCTGAGCTCCTAGAGGCAATATAGTCCAGAACTAGGAATATTGCTCTAGATTAATACACAGGTTGACACAAAAGGCTGCAGATTTGTGTAGAACTATAGCACAAAAGGTCTCTGCAGCTGGTCTAGGCTGAAAGGCATGCTGTTCCATTGCAGGGTCCATGTGATCTCTCAGGCCCTCTGGACTTTGAGGTGTCAGTGATCAGAAAAATACACTGTGAAGTATTGTCAGGCCCCTGTGAGAAAACTACAAAAAAACTTCTGAGATGCTGGAACAAAGCCAACCTATCTTCAGCAGAGATTTGTGCACCTTTTTAGAAGTACCTCTTGGCATTCTATAGATATGAAACACTTGATGACAGGCCACCAAGTGAGTACGCCATTCCAGACTGCCCTAATGAGTTATGCCAAATCTTCCATGTCATGAAGTTGATTTGGCTCAAATAGCAGTTCATCCTAAGATGAAAATTGTGTGTCTGAGATTGAGGAGGAAATAGTGGGCATGGATGAGCTGAGCGAGCAGGAAACCCAGATCCAAGTCACCCTCTGGGGTAACACCAGAGATTTTTAGCCAGTTGTCACTATGTCCACATTGGGGAGGTAGGGAGTTCATACCAGTAGCTAATAGAAAAGGAAATGAGAGTATTTTGTTATATATCAAAGGAAATGAGAGTATTTCTATATATATATATATATTTTTTTTTAGTATGTCACTTATTTGAGTATATCTTTGATACTCAATGAGAGAAATTAGATCCCTCTAATTATACAATAGACCTTCCAATTTATGGATAGGCCACTGGAGATGAAGGAAGAATCTAGGAATGAATTGTGACTGCATGGCAGTCACCTTCAGGGGTGCTTTTGAAGGATGGTGTGAAAAATACCTTGAGTAATTCATCTAACTATTCACTTTATGCAGAGGGAAACGTGCTGAAGGCCAAGTATGTGCAGATTTCTGGCAGTGACCTACGGCTTGACTTGTTGTGGGCCTAGAAGGAAAATTATTAGAAGATTAGAAATCTAAATATTATAATTTACTAAGATTAGCATTCCAAATTACATATCTTTCTACTTGCAAAGAAAGTGATATCTAGAAGGCCGATTACATTTTGTATTTTCTCTATGTTAAAAGAAATTTCCTAGGAAAAATTTCAAAGTTTTCACTTTTGATTTTAAAATACACATCTTTAAGTATATTAGAACTTTTCAGCTATAGTTGGTGGTATTTGTGTGTGTGTGTGGGTGTATGTGTGTGGAGAAAAAATAAACCCCAGCTTTCTCCTTCTTGTGATAGAAAAAGACAGTTACCATAACCATTACAAGCTTGAATTTCTTCAAATGTGAAAAAGAAAAGTGCCAGTGTGATGGCACATAGGTTGCCACTAAATTCTTCAGTTAACTTATTTCTTCATGGAGATAAATATCTTGTTATAAGCAACCAGCCAAGAGTGAGATCTCAATGATCCGAAAGATTGGGCTTGCTCCACTATGCTTTATGTCGAGATTTCTTCGAACAACTGCTAGTGTCACCATTTTTACTTTAATTTGATTATTGATTTGAATTGTTATTAATTATGAACATTATTTTCAGACTTCCAGGGTTGATATCTGTATCATTCTATAAAACTACTCATGTTTTCTGCATAACAGACAGGGGTAATCACATATTTTTCAAAGGATTTTAAGCTTTGTGTTGCACATTTCCATGCAACCTGGTTAGACATCATTGTGACAAACTGAGAAAAGGAGATATTTTTCTCAAATGACTGTCATTTGCTGTTAGATACCTACAATAAATGTATATAATGTGAAATATGTAAGCTTTCTTGCATACCTTAAATGCAGTAATTCCTAGAAGTGTTGATGTTTTAAGAATTAGTTGTCCAATGAAACCCTTATATTTGAAATTTCACAGAATAGTTTGTAGGCTTTATTCCTGCACTGGTGATATTTGATCATTTCCCCCTAATTGTAAGGAAAGAGATTGAACTATGGTAATATCATATGGAATAGTTATTTTCTCTTTGAAACTTTCAATATTTCCCAGTTAAACTGGGAAAGTGTAGGTCCATAGCTTTAAGTGCCATGTTAATGAAATCAATTTAAGGGTAAAATTTTTAGCATGACATTCAAGAAACCATGTGAAACATCCTCCCCTCACACTTCCCCAGCCTTTTTAATTACTATATACTGAGCATTTTGTAAAAGTAGATAAGGAGCACTGACTTCCCCATTTTTTCCCCCAGGGCTTTCAAAACTTATCCGGTATCTAAGGCCTCTGTGTTTCTTTTACAGTACCTACCACAGTGTGTAGGATATAATGGGAACAGACCATAGATAGATCTTTTCAACTGCAGAGACAGTCATCCACCTGTACAAACACATAGGCAATCTGTCCAATATAGAAACTTGTAAACTAAGTAAGAGCTGGCCTTCTAAATGAACAATACTTTAGTAGGAGACAAAGAGCCTCAGTCCTTCAGAGGACATAAATGTGTCATTTTGAACATGCCTACTACAGAATAATAAAATGCAATGGAAATAAAATTCATTATGACAATCAGACAGTTCATGGGCAGAATTGCCTTTTGCGAACTGCTTGGAAGAAGAAAGAACACTCTATGATACTGCTTCTATAGTTTTTAGTTGCAAATGGCTGAATTAAAATAAAATTTTAGAATACAGAAAATTTATTGAGATTGCCTATGTTTTCATTAACACCTATACTCAGAGAATTATATTTTTGTTAGGAGAAATATGACAGAGACAACCAAGAAGGCTAAGAATGGCAAGAGATGTGTCTGAGATGGATCAGAAAGGGACAGGTGAAGGCAGTCAAAGGAGGGTCATCTTAGGAGGCAGAACCTTGACTAGGTTACAATAGAACAGGAAGGAACTGGTAGAGAAGCAGTGATTTCAACAGAGAAAAAAGAAGATACAAGGGATAGAAAACATGTTTCATTAGCTGGGAATGAGATGAAATATATAACCTATTCAGTCTTCATCTACGAGAGATCAGAAGAGGAAAGTGTTACATGTATTAATGTAGATGGAGACCTATGAATGGTGTGGTATAGATTTATAGAAGATTTAATGACATAAAAGTATTTGGAAATGATCTTTAAAAAGTGTGGAACTTGACGTTACCTATAGAGTTAGGTTAAACAGTATTATGCATTCAACTGACCAAGTAAATCACAAATTTTTATTTAAATATTTTAAATAAAATTATTTTTCTTCATGTGTCACTAAACTTCCCCAGTGGATATGGTTTGGAAGTTTGGCTCCTCCAAATCTTATGTTGGAGGTGGGACCTGGTAGGAAGTATTTGGGTCATGGGGCTCAGGGTCCATCCTGAGATAAGCAACAACAATATGTAAGTTCTCACGATTTCATTAGTGCACTCAGGAGCTGATTGTTTAAAAGAACCTGGTGCCACCTCCTCTCTCTCTCTCTTTTTTTGCTTATTCTCTCCTCAAGTGATATACCTTCACCTTCCATCTTGATTGGAAGCTCCCTAGAGTACTTACCAGAAGCAGATGCTGGCATGATGCTTCTACTGAGTCTGCAGAACTGTGGGCCAAATGAGCCTCTTTTGCTTATACATTACCCAGGCTCAGGAATTAATAGTAGTGCAAACTGAACAGAGATGTGAGTTTAAGGTTATCTATGCTATGTGTTAAGAGCAATTGGTTGTTGATGGATTAAATGTCGAATTCAGCATGTTATGTTGCAATATGTGTGAATTATACATACGCACGTAAATACATTTATGTATTTATATGCAACATATATGCATTTTATACATTCTCTCACTTTACCTCACACATACACACACATGCATATATTACATTCAATTATTTAGCTCGTTGAACAATATTTGAGTATATCTTTGATACCCAGTGAGACAAGAAAAATAATTTAATGATTATTTTAATGTCCCTTTTATTTGGTAATGTGTGTTTAATAAGCAGTGGAGTTAGAGAAAGATAAATCTTGGCATTACTAGTACAGGATCATTTCTACTTTGCTATATTTCCTCTCACCTGGGTGCCGATTAAATTTATTTATTGCTGTGAGTGGGGTATGGTTAATGAATTTTAACCATGAATACTTAAAAAATAATAAGGATACTTATGTGAGACACAGAAATTGAAAAGACTCAGTATGACATCTAACACACGAATATGATCATTATTCTTTTCAATTACTGTTTTATTTCTTTGAGAGAATTTGTTGAAACTTCTTAAAAATGTAGCCTTTGACACGGTAAGAACCAAAATGATCTCCTTTAAGATATTTTCCAGCTTTTGATCAATAAAGTCACAAAAGGTCTGCAAAATTATAATGATATGCTTACATTAAGTTCTCCATATGCAGTATTTTTGCTACATAAGTAAATCAGAATTTCTTTATCTTTGACTTCAAATTATCATTCCAAACTTGCAGGAAATCTCTTTGATTTGATTTGGGTACTTCCTATAGAGAAGAATGAAGATCATGGAATCACACGGGCAGCATGACTTTGCTGCAAATAATATACATATGGAACAATGTGCAAAGAGATTGAATAGGTTCGTTAACAAATATTGAAATAAAACATCCAACTTTCTCGGAGAGCGTATGTGAGTCAATCTTGTTCATAAGAAATAATGACAAGCCTAGAGTTGAATTTTGTAGGGGCAGCACCTTGTATAGTCAAAACATTGTAAGCGAACATAACTCTGAAACCACATATATGAAACTTACCAAAATAATTATTGACCAAAAAAATTAGAATCATGGTAAACTTATCAGAGTGAGAGCATTCTCTTGTTATTTAGAAGCATTTTCTAGAGCAAAGCTTTTGAAACAATGATAAAGGACCCTCACTCTGTCCCCCTTTCTCCCTCCTTCCCTCTTTTCCTTCCTTCCTTCTTTCCTTCTTTATTTTCTTCTGTCTCACCCCCATTCCCTTTCTTTCTCTCTCTCCCTCTTTCTCTCTACCCTCCCCATCTCTTTAATATTTCCAACCCATTGTAAATGAATACTTTTGGAAAATATCATACGCTTGTTACCAATTTCATAAGGTTTAATAAATTCTTTTTTTTTGAGACAGAGCCTCAAGCTGTCCCCCTGGGTAGAGTGCCGTGGCATTACAGCTCACAGCAACCTCCAACTCCTGGGCTCAAGCGAGTCTCCTGCCTCCGCCTCCCAAGTAGCTGGGACCACAGGTGCCCGCCACAATGCCTGGCTATTTTTTGGTTGCAGCCGTCATTGTTGTTTGGCGGGTCCGGGCTGGGGATTCGAACCTGCCACCTTAGGTGTACGTGGCTGGCACCTTAGCCAGTTGAGCTATAGGCACCGAGCCGGTTTAATAAATTCTTATTGGGCCCAAAGGCCCTCATGTTCCAAAAAACTCTTCCAAAAAACTTTGTCTCTACAATTACCGCATCCTTGCAACCAATACCCTCAAGGACTATGAAAATCTGAGATTTTATCCTGCTTGTTAGATAAGTTAGCCTGACACAATTTCATAAATCTGAGGAAGATAGAAGATTCCTGGGTCAGAGACCAAGAACTCTGCTTCTCATGGCGCAGCAGCAGCAGAACCCCACGTCTGCATCAGCGTCCCTTGCTCCCAGTCCCTCAGGAACTTATAAGATGGGCCCAGGTGGGCTGCATTACAGAGTGGAAACCCTAGCTTAGAACATTTTACAGTGTGAAACGAACATGCCTGTCCTTTCTCTTAAGCGGCTTATTATATTTATTACACTAGACAACAGGCATGCCTGCTGTTTGTTCTAGAGGAAGATACTATTTTTATTTCCAAGGATTTTCATTATACAAACATTCTTAAAAGACAGTCTGAACAAGAGCCATCTGTGAGCTTTTGCTCACAAAAGGTAAAGAAATGTGAGACCCACAGAGAATTGGCTATCACTTGTGGGTTTTATCTCAGATCTTTTAAAATAATCCCTTTGTGACTGAATTCTTGACATTCTGCCTTGTTTTTCTGACTTTGTAGAGCATTGCATGTGCTTTAAACTCCAAGTGAATGTGTCTTATCTATTGTTATGTATCCTTTATACTGTCAATAGATACATGTGCTTATAAAATCCAGGGTGCCTTGAACACTTTTAGACAATGATCAGTTCTGTTTGCTTGACACGATCTTCCAAAGATGTGCAAGTGGTGTTTGTATGTTTTCATTGTAGGAGGCTTTTCTGTAAGCAATTTTGTTTTGTTTTGCTAAGAGTTGACATATGCCACTTGCTTCTTTATGTAAGTAGATATCATTTAATTTGAGATCCTTCATTGCTCCACACAATCTACATGTCTTTCTTGTACACATATATTTTGACCTCATTTGTTCTGTTTTCTCTAATCAGAGGTCTGGCTTTTGTTGTGATCAAACCCATTCTAGTGATGAGAATTTTGTGGAAGTTTGTATTAATTGTACAATGTTTACTTTTTCTATTGCTTCATCTTGTTACACAGCACTTTCTATTTAACCATCCTTTATTATTAATGTGTTTTTATTAGTTTCCAAGCAGCAGGGATAAAGTGATAATGGCTTCTTAATTTCTTTAGTACCTTGACTAAAAGAGCGTTGGTATATTACAATTATAAATAAGCACTATTTGATTACTTGATTATGCTGCAGTGCTTTGTAATATGTAGAAAAGGCAAAGAAAGTTTAGAGGAAAAAAAATTTCCATTGAGGTGAATTCTCATTTATTTAAAAGAAGTAAATGCTTCATTTCAGACTATAAAACGGTCACTGTACCCGCGAGATGTTTTAACCTTTAATTAGAACTGAAATATGATGGATCACAGAAATTTCCAAATAAACACTTCACGATAAAAGTGAGTTCGAAAAAGCAAGATTAGAAATGACATGGCTCCAAAAACAAGGAAAAGATAGAGGGGAGAGGGGAGGGGGAGTGGAGGGAGGGCACCTGGTGGGATCTCACATAATGTGCACAACGCAGGGGTATGTTTCAAAACAACAAAGAGTATATTATAAATGTCTTACCACAAAAAATAAGTAAGTGAAATAATAGTTATGTTGATCAGTTTGAATCAAGAATTACACGTTGTACATCAAATCATCACATTGTACCCCATAAATGTATACAGTTATTCTTTAATTAAAAATTAAATTAAAAAAAAAAAGAAAAAGAAACGAGACTCCTGGGCCAGGGTCAGTGGCTCACACCTGTAATCCCAGCACTCTGGAAGGCCAAGGTGGGTGGATTGCCTGAGCTCACCAGTTCAAAACCACCCTGAGCAAAAGCGAGACCCCCATCTCTAAAAATAGATGTTGTGGTGGGTGCCTGTAGTCCCGGCTACTCAGGAGGCTGAGGCAAGAGAATCGCCTGAGCTCAAGAATTTGAGGTTGCTGTGAGCTATGATGCCATGGCACTGTACTGAGGGCAACAAAGTGAGACACTGTCTCAAAAAAAAAAAAAAAAAAGAAAGAAAGAAAAAGAAAGAAAAGAAAATAGAAACGAGACTGCTGCTAAAGAAGACAGAAAATAGTGACAAAATATTTTAGTTTGAAAATTGAGGGATATCATACTATGTAAATACAATTTGGTTTTTAATGTATTATTTGTACAAATTAAGAGAGCAGTACATGCTTATGTAAGCTAACAAATCAGTCCAAATTATAAGGCAAATGCTCTCAACCTCCTTCTACCCTATGGAATTAACAAATAATAACAGTATTTACTTATATCTTTCCATACCTTTATGAATTACCATGTGAACATATACAAAAATAAGCACACCTATGTGTAAGGTTTATAGTTACACTTATTTACAGGAAAAGCTGTTATAAACACATATATATATTTATAATTTATATAACAATTTATTTAGTTTAAAAATATAATGCTTATTTTCTCAATAAATTAATATACATTGGATTCATGAATTTGAATATTTGCATATTTTATAAGGTAAATTGGACATAAAAACTTCATTGATGATTGTTCTTTTTTCTTTTTTCTGCTCTTAACAAATACAATAAAATCCATTTACATAAAATATCTTGCATCAAAAATTCTTGCACTTGTGGTTGTATACACTAGATATTTTATTTCCATATGGCCATTTCATAATGTAGGATTTTCAAATCAAGTATTTTGGTATTTTAAATCTTAGCAACTATAGTCAATTTTTAAAATGCTAATTCTAAAATTATTTCTAAAGGACCCCTCAGTTTCCACTCTGAATTTTAGAATTTTACCTATCACTAGAGATCATTTAAAAAATATTTTTAAAATAAGGCCGGGAGCAGTGGCTCATGCCTGTAATCCTAGCACTTTGGGAAGCTGAGGTGGGTGGATTGCCTGAGCTCAGGAGTTTGAGACCAGCCTGAGCAAGAGTGAAACCCCATCTCTAAAAAATAGCTTGGTGTTATGGAGGGAACCTGTAGTCCTAGTTACTTGGGAGGCTAAGGTAAGAAGATCTCTAGAGTCCAAGAGTTTGAGGTTGCTTGAGCTATGAAGCCATGGCCTTCTACCTAGTGCACAAAGTGAGACTTCCTCAAAAAAGAAAAAAAAAATGTATACATCTTTTTATATATTTAAAAATATATTCATTCAATTTGTATTTCTTTGATTCAGATTATTAAGATTAAGCATTGCTTCAGATGTTTTTGGCCTTTTGGGTGAGTAGGGTGAGGATCTCAATGAACATTGGGAAAGGAAACCAGCTACAACCTTCCAATCTTAATCCGTAAGTACAAGTAGTTGATGGAACAGAACTCACCAGAATGAATAGCAGAATTGAATGCTTAGTTTAGGTACTCAGTTTAGCTTGGGGTTTGTTTATTTCTTTGTCTTTCTTTTGATATAAAATCAAAGTTTTCTACATACAGTCTTGTTCTCCTTCAACCACTTCAGATTCATAGTCAAATGAGAACCAGCTTCCTATTGATTCTCTTTGATTAACCACCTTGAGGATAAGCATTTAAAACAATAAACAAGGCTCTCCACTGTTCCCTGTTTAAAACTCCTTAATAACTTCTTATTGCATTTCAAGTAAAAGTATACCTTTACCTTTGTTTACAAAGCCCTCTACATCTTCTAACACTTGCTTATCCCCCCACCCCCACGGCCCCATTCCACCACTTTCCCATTTGTTCTGTTTTCTCTAAACACACAGGCTTTCTTTTGATTCCTCAACAACACCAAGCTTGTTTTTGCTGTATGGAAGGAGGTTGTCTTCTCAGCGGCCTTCACATGGCCAGGTCCTCCTTGTGCAACAGCCCAGACAACCTGCCCACTCACTCAATCTTGAGTAGGCATCAGTCCTTTCTATTATGTCTTATTTATAATTCCCAGAATGCAAAGTTATATTATGTGTGTTTGTCTTATACCTTCTAAAAAAACCTGTATGAATTTACAAAATAAGAATTTAAAACATTGCTTAGAGTTTCATAATTAAAATATGGACCTGTTATTCAAACATGTGTAAACTAAACTCAGTGCCCACGTGTTGACTACTATTTCATATTGATACTGGACTTTCTTCTCCAGTAGGTCCTCCGTCTGGGGGATTTGAAGGATAGATCCATGGACCACAGATCAATGGTAAGACAGGATTTATTTTACAGAAAAGAATACAGAAAAAGCACCAGAGCTCCTTGAAAAGGGAAAAACTTAAGTCAGACAATCTCCTCTCTTCCTGGGTTCTGTGTCTAGGGGTGTATATAGTCGCATGGATCTTTGTAGCTACATTTGGCCAGGACTTGGTAACAAATCAATGGATACCATCCTTCCCCCTGGGGCAAAATGAATGAGTGCTTTAATGAATGGATACAGTCCCTTGCCAGGGGCAACATGAAAAAACGCATTAATGAATGGATACAGTCCTTTCCCTTACACTAGGGGCAAGGTGAATGAGCTCAGTAATAAATAGATACAGTCTATTCATGAAATTGGCCAGGCCTAGAAATGAGGGGTCCCTGATCATCCTTGAATAGGGGAACCCTGTATGGCCCTTGGGCCTGTGAAATGCTTACAAGGGAGTTGTGTAGCCAGAGGAGGGCTCTCCAGGTCCAAGGGTGGTTCTGGGGTTGGCACTGGCAGCAGCAGGGGCTGTGCCTTGATCTCCCTCAACTAACTAAGCACACTCAGGCTTCCTCCGCATTCCCCCTCTCTGTCACACTGGGTTCACCAGCTCTGCCTCCCCTGGTCTGCTGCACCAACACTGCCAGGGCGGAGACGTGGCGCTGCAGGTCCTCCAGTGGCTGGCGCTGATGGAGCCAGGGTGCACTTGCCCTGTATCAGTATGTTTGAGGAAGAAGGCTGTGGTCAAGAATCTGAAATACTGCCAAGAAGAATAGTTGAGTGAGTAACTAATGTTTATATGGTTTAATAAAAAAGTAATTATTTGAAATTTGCAGAAGCTGCTTATTTTCCCAGAGTGAGGGGGGCAGAGCCAAATTGTATGCAGTTGATGACTGAGAAGGAAACTAGTTTTGAGGAAATTTGTACAGTGACAAAGTTTGAGACTAAGTGGAGACTTCTCAAGTAGGGAAGATTTGAGCCCTAGACATTTATGGAAGAAGGCAAAAGATTTTGAAGTTAGACAAGTGGTGAAAGGTGATACTGGATTTCTTCTTCAGTGGGTCCTTGGACTGGGGATTGGAAGAATGAATCCAGGGACCACAGATCAGTGGTAAGACAGGATTTATTTTAGAGAAAAGAATATGGAGAAAGCACCAGAGCTTCTGAAAGAGGGAAAAACTCAAATCAGAAAACACCTCCTCTCTGGGTCCTTTGTCCAGGGATGTGTACGTATATATATATATGTATCCCAACAAATGAATAGATACAATCTCTTTCATTCGCTGGCCGAGGAAACCTACATAAAATTGACCAGACCTGGGAAATGGGGAGTCCCCTGTTCAGCTACCAGTGCAAGGGGATGGAGATGGAAGCCAGTGCAGAGACACTGAGGCCTGGTGTCTCCCCAGCAGTTGTTTTGGTTACTGGAGCCTCCTGTGGGCCACTCCCTCAATTCTCCAACCCATTGGTTCCTCTGCCGGCTGCCACTGCACCAACACCCCCAGGGTAGAGATGGCCCACTAAGCTGGCTGGAAGCCACCACACTCTGTATCAGAGGGACATTCCACTGAGCCAGGCTCTCAGGAAGTTGGAACCCATGAAAATGAATGAGAAATATCAAAGTAGAGATTTACCATAATTTGAGAGAAAGTCTGATATAGCAACTAACAGAAAGTAATATGAAGTTACACCTCAGTTAAACTTTATCTTCATTTTCATTCACTGTAAAACAAAGATGCAGTAGCTATTTTGAGTTCTTGTTGTACAGATTTGAGAAAATAAGTAAGCAATGCATTGGCGTGTGTGGCGTAGAGTAAATGGTAGCTATCATTATATACTAATAAAACAGTTTGTCCAAAGTCATTGCTTTGGTAAGTATAGACCAAGACTTGAGCCTTGAACACAAAGCCATTTAACTTAACCATCATCCCCTCCTGACTCCTGAGTAAAATGCTCCCTAGCCATATTTGTGTGAATTAATTTAAAAAAGAACATGTATTCACTTACCTACAAACACAGACATGGCAACTCTACAAATATTGCTGATACGATGTTTTATCTGAAAGAAGAGAACATGAACAAAGATGCGCTAGCAATGAATCACTGCAAGGGTAATAAATAGTAATTATTGAAGTGAATTCTGAACTCCTATTTATCTATACTACAAGATTATTTGATACCATTTAATCTGAGGGAAACTATCTCACTCTTCAAGAAACAATTCCATTGTAGATTGCTGTATTTGCTCTGGCAATAAATGCAGAGTTAATGGCAAATGAGAGTCAAGCTAGAAAGGGAACTATTAAGATGTCTGTAAACATCAGAAGGTAAGAAATATGTGGCATAGTCCACATCTTCAGTCCTGCTTGTTATGATATCTTTATATATGTTTTTTTTCAACACGGCAGTCTACCCAGGGGGACAACTTGAGGCTCTGTTTCAAAAAACAAACAAAAACAAACAAAAAAAAAAACTTATGTAGTCTTCAGGTTAAAAATCAAAGTAGGTTAAAGAAAAAAAAAAAACAAGAATTACCATTTTCTTTACAACTGAATGAAATTGGAAGTATAACGAGAAATATATTCTGATGTAGTTAAACTTTTATCATTAGTTGGACTACACATAAAATTAGAATGAGTTTCTAACTGAGTTTCTTCAACACATTTTGCAATAATTCGTCATTTGAAATGGTCATTTTTTTTTCACCATAGAGCCTCCTTAATTCTCCGTGCATATTGTGTTTAAAAATTGGATCCGCTTCAGAGGTTTCTGGTCTTTTATGTTATAAGATATATCATTAGGAAAATTCTATCTGTTGGAAGTATAAAACATATCAGTAAAGAATAAATGTAGTGTCCACACAGTTATAAAGATAATTGGAGTCTTGACTATTTAAAAAGTCTTGATTAAGGACAAAAGCTGACTTTAGTTGTGAGTTTATAGTTCAGTTTATAAAAATAGAATTTGTTCTTCTTCTATTGGAGAAACAAAACAGCAGGTGGAATACTAGAAGTTATTTGTTTTGTGTAAAGGAGCAAAGACACGAGGCATAAATTAAATTTCTAAAATTAGATTTAAGCTACAGAGTTGGTTCCTATGAAAATATATGGTATTATCTAATCATGATACTCTATTAACATGAAAATAATTCTTTGAAAATTAATATTCACAAATAAGCTTTACTTTTATAAATGTCTATTTCAAACATGATAATCTGGAGGATAGTGCCATAGGATTTCTGCTTCTGAACATGATGGTTTAGAAACCTTAGATTTATATTTTATAATGAAATAACTATTCTTTTAAACAATTACTTGATTTTGATAAAGTGTGAAATCTATAAGGATAGAAACTCTGTTTGTTGGTTTTCTTCCTTTTTTTTTTTTTTTAGATAGAGTCTCACTATGTTGCCCTTGGTAGAGTGCTGTGGCATCACAGCTCACAGCAACTTCAAAATCTTTTGGCCTTAAGTGATTCTCCTGCCTCAGCCTCCCAAGTAGCTGGGACTGCAGATGCCTGCCACAATGCCCAGCTATTTTTTTGTTGTGGTTGTCAATGATGTTTAGCTGGCCCTGGGCAGAGTTCGAACCCACCACCCTCGATGCACTTGGTCAACACCGCAACCACTGTGCTACAGATGCTGAGCCAATAAATATATATTAAATGAAATATATTAAAGGGATGTATGAATAAATTTGAAAATTATGCTTAATTATTTTGATTTTATTAAGGATTTTAGCATTGTATGCATTATGTGAAGGCCTAATTAAGACACTAAGATACGATTGTAAGAGGGACTTTACCTAACAAATGCAATCAGTGTAAACTGGTGTCTTGTACCCTCAACGAATCCCCAACAATTAAAAAAAAGAGAGAGAAACACTAAGATCAACAGTTACTTTAAGTGAAACATATAAAAGAATGGTGACTCAAAACTTCCAATGTTCAAGTCAGTTTGAGCCTAGCCTCAAGAGACAAAGAAGTCCTTTCTGAAGATATGCAATTAAACAGGGTTTAGGAAGAAGCTCTGATTGTCCATGAAAATAAATTCCCTAAAATTACAATGGTCCAGTAATAGCTGATTTCACAGGCTTTTCAGAAGGAACTCACTTTCTGTTAAGTTTTCTGCAAACATTTAAACTCAATTTTAAAATTTCACTTTGGCCTCTCTAATTTAAGGCAGCAACAGAAAAATGAGGATGCATTCATTTCTTTGTTTTTTGCATTTATAATAAACATTTTCTTTCTTGGCTAAATGCCCAGCTTGCAATAGCCCCCAAACAGAGAATTATTAGCTTAGGGTAACTGGTTAAGTCCGAATAATTTCCAGACCAAAAAAAAAAAAAAAAAAAGGAAAAAGAAAAAAAAGTCACATACATGGTAAAAGTTACTTTAATAAGAGTAAGAACCAAGTTTGAAAATCTCATGTGAAGGTAGTCTGTCTTTCAGAATTTTTTTAAAAGCTGTTGATAACATTTTCAAGACATCCCTCTGGTGTGCTTGGAAATCTTGGACAAGCCACACGACATCTCCAAAGTCAGATCCTGCCCCTGTGCAATCTGATTAGCTATATCCTTCCTAAGTGATGTATAAAGTGTGACTATAAATAATCTCTTTTACAAACATGTCTAAATTTACTCCTTCAAAGGAGTATTGTTCTTTAAAATGGATAGCTTAGGAGAGGTCTATTTATCCCATTATATAAAGAATTTGGAAAACCTCTCATTGTATTTTCTTGCAAATGTGTGAGTTGTGCAAAAACAAAAATCAATCTTAGAACTTAAAAACACAGACTAGTTGGGGCCAAAAATGGCATGGCACAAAACCATCACTTATATTATTCATGAGTCTTAGTTCCAAATAATTTACATCTTGTTTCTCAAATGAAATCCAAATCCAAATTTAAAGCCCAGCACTACTGACTAAGTCAATAAAATAAACCACAGACTAAAAAGCTACTTTCCAAAAGATGTTTTCCAAAATATCTAAAAAGATGAGCCAGTTTCTGGATTGAGACTATAAACTTTACCTGGGTACAGGCTTAAATAATAACACACACACACACATATATTTAGTTGTACTTCATAAATAGTGAATATATGTAGAATCTCCTTTTCTGAAGTTCTATGATATGTAATACATAAATAAGATGGTACTTTAGAAATTATTTAAATTTGTAAATCTTTTCTGTGAAATGTTTACAGTTTTGAATGAGACAAATGCTGACCTCTTTATATGGCCTGCATGATTACTCAGAAACCGAGCCGGAGGATGAATATAGGAGTCTTAACTGAAGTTTCTCTGAAATGACCCACCTACGCAAATTTTAATCTGCTATTTGTATTTATCTCTGGACATTAATAATAATTTCCTATCAAATACTTTCGACAAATTACCAAAGTTCCACCAAATAAGTTAAATGCAGTGGTTTACATATTAATAACAGCAATGAAAAATTAAAGACTTATTGTCCAATAAAATAACACATTTTTTTGTCATCAAATATAGCTTCAAATTAGAAGTCAAGCTATCTTGCAAAATTATGAAATACTCTTGAGAAATTTTCTTCTGATTACCAGAAAGTATTCATATTTCTTTAATTTTTCTATGGCCAAAAACATAGGCGAAAGTATTTTACTCCAGTTTTTTCAGGCTTTGAAATGATTATACTTTCTAGAAGTAAATGCTAACTGAAATAAGATAAATATGTTCAACTTGTGACAACTTATATCTTGAACACATTTGATATTTCCTTGTAACTACCGTATCATACATCATACTCAAAAGCAAATATTAATATGCAAAGATATCAGCGATCTATGGGTGCGGTTAATTCATCTATGGTATATCACATCTTAATCTTATTGTTGTAAGTTCTCTACTTTCAAGAGCGAGAACTCTACTCAAAGAAGCACAAATTTAAATGCTAGTCTCTCAAAACTTGCATGCATAAATACACGAATCATGTAATTATCAACAATTATTAATTGAACACCTACTGCACACCTGGTGCAATATAAGATACCAAGAAATTATTCATGACCTTGAAGATTATAGAGATAGATCATGATCTTGAGGATTATAGACTAGTTGGCAAATAAAGACACATATGCGAAGACCATAAAGTTCTTTCTGGTATTATAGTCCTTTGAAGCTTTGTATTAACTTCTGTTTAACAACTGGCTCAATAAAGAAATTAGAAGGTTATCAAGTAAATGAGAGAAGAGTGCCTCATTTTGAAGATTTAAAAAATTTTTTTGTCTTCTACCCATTAACTATAATGACACTCTTTCCTAAGTTTGGATTCCAGTCAGAAACTGATATATTTTAAGCTTTAGCTTATAAATTCAGTGCATATTATTGACTAATTGAATAAAGAAAAGTTAAGAAATAAAATGAACTATACCAAATTATTCAAATGTTTCTCTTGTTGACATAAGCAATGAGTTATTATTTAGCTGAAACCCAAGGATTATTGCAAAAGAAAATTTCAGAATTGTCATGGCACTTAAATGAATTTGATAAACATTGGACTATTGGTATGTATTAAAAATAGATTTATATAATTTTACTCTGTGTTTATGGGGAAAAAAGTAGGCAAATATTTTTATTTCTATTTATGGTCCCAGTTATCCTAAGTATTTCCTTTAATTTGTTCACTTTCTCATTAAATCTAGAAATACAAAGATCTGATGATAACAATTGTAGGTGTGAACCGTTGGTTGAGAATGAAGCAGGCATTAAGCTAAAAAAAATCAGTGTTGTTTCCTCTGGCCAAAGAATTAAAAGAAAACTTTATTTTATTTTATTTATTTTATTAAATCATAGCTGTGTACATTAATACTGTCGTGGGGTACAGTGTGCTGTTTTTATATACAATTTGAAATATTTTCATCAAACTGGTTAACATAGCCTTCATGTCATTTTCTTAGTTATTGTGTTAAGACATTTATATTCTACATTTAGAAAGATTCACATGTACCCTTATAAGATGAACCATAGGTGCTTTAATATTAAAGTCTGCATTGTTAGAAATTGAAACCCAAAATTCCTGTGGCATATGTTGTGTGAGTTAACACAATGCTAACTATGAGGACTCTTATTTGGAGAACATTCTACTCAGAATGGAAAGCAAGCCTCCAATGGACTCAATACTATGTTGAAACTAGTAGATCAGCTACAGGCCCACACAAGAGAAAAACACAATTAAATTCAAGAACCAGCAGGTGGGAAGGGAGGAAGGAGCTTGGTAAGCTCCCACCTAATGGTGCAGTGTTGGAGTATATGTCACACCTCCTTGGTGAAGTGCTCAACTGCAGCTCAGATGAACTTGACCCTACACACGCAAACAATGTACTGTGATTGCATGTGCCTGGATGTTAATCTAAAATAAAATTGCATTAATTTGTGTAAAGTTATGTTTGTGATTATTTGAATTGGGAGGTTGAGATAAACAAACATACGTTTGTTTTATAAATTTTATATAATCAAAAAGAGCAAAATTCTTTTACTGGAAGGCAAACATTATGAAAACATTTTAGTTTGTAATGTTAATAAACTTCATTACGTGTGTAACGTTCCTGGACCAGTAATAATCCAGTCCCTGCCTCTAACAAATTTTAAAGTATTTCTGCTACAGAGAAGAAAGAACATACTTCTGATGCAACTACTTAAGGTATGCTTCTGTTTCATAGGTGAGGGAAAGCTGGTGAGTTCTGAGCGCACAGGCCAATCATCTGAACTCTCTCAGCATCTGTATGAAGGACAGAGATCCACTAGGCTAGTGATTCTCAACTGGGGATGATTTGGCCTCCCCCTCCCCAGGGGGCATTATTGGTTGTCACAAATTTAGAAGGGGGCTGCACATTCTTCTGGCATCTAGTGAGGAAAGGACAAGGCCATTTAATAGTTTTACCCCGTTAAACACCCTACACCTTACAACGTGCAAGACGTTTCCTCACCACACAGAATTATCTGGTCCAAAATGACCATAGTGCCAAAGTCGAAAAGTTCTCAGCAGATGCATTGCTTTCTCCCTATTGAGAAATAGCTAACCATGGGGTTCTACTTGCTGATAAACTGTGTCCAAGAAAAGCTTCATTGTAGCCAACTTTCAATTAGCCATAAAAAAAAAAATCTTGTTTTATATCGTGGGGGGAGAAATTGGAGTTGTCGAACATAAATAAATGTGTTACTTGTTTCTTTTTCAATCTAACTTATTTTTAATTTGAAGGACATTTGGGTAAGAATAATCAATTAGCTCACGGGGTTTGGAAGGACTGAGTTCATCTGTTTTCCTCTTCCTATAATTCACATGTCTACTCAGCGTTCATCCTGAATGAGCAGAGAAGAGATAAAATCTCTAATAATGAAGAAGTGAAATCACTTATAGGAGATCTGGGAAGAAAAGTGAGGTACAAATTTCTGCAAAAGTAATCTAGTGATCCTGGTATAGATGCAGAAAGAAAAGAACTTCTATGCACTGTCAGTGTACAGACTACAGATTAATCTTCAGGGTTGTCAAATCAACTTATTTGTAAAATATTCTTTGTTATACTACAGGGATATTTTATTTATGATACTATATAGCAGGTGATTATAGTTTCCAGGCTTTTTCAGAGATAGAAAGGTGAAAAAGTCATTCAGATAAATATGTTAAAGAAAATATTTGTTCATATGTGTTTTGGTCATTTTTCTTTCGTCTTTTCAGAAGCTTCTTGAAGTCATCAATCATTGGAGAAATGCAAATTAAAACCACAATGAGATATCACCTTAGATAGAGGTGTTAGAATGGCTTTTATTAGAAGTCCCAAAACAATAGATGCCGGTGTGGATACAGAGAGAAAGGAACACTTGTATACTGCTGGTGGGACTGCAAAATTAATACAACCTTTCCTGGAAGAACTACAAGTAAACCTACTTTTCAATCCAGCAATCCCACTGTTGGGCAGTTACCCAAAGGAAAAGGAGACTTTTCATCAAAAAGACACACACACTTGAATGTTTATTACAGCACAATTCACAATTGCAAAGATATGGAATCAGCCCAAGTGCCCATCAATTCATGAGTGCATTCATAAAATGTGGTACATATATACCATGGAATACTGCCCTAAAAAAGATGAATGCATATAATTTGTAAGAATATGGTTGGAACTGAAGACCATTTTCCTAAGTGAAGTATTTAAGAATGAACAAATAAACACCACCTATACTCAATATTAAATTGGAACTAGGAGATGAGCACACATGTGCACAGAGGGAAGTAAAACCCAGAGGAAATCAACCAGGGGCAAGGAAGGAGTAGGGAGGGGTAAAAACATACCTCGTGTGTGCAGTATACACTATTTGGGAGATGAGCACACTCACATTGGGACTGAAGCATTGCAAAACTATCCATGTGATCTAAAACATTGGTACCCCCTTAAATTTTGAAAAAAAAAAAACAAAGATGCTGAACATCTGATAAAGGCAACTATAATCATAGCCATTGATTTCTCTCAGTGACATGTGACTGTCTTCTTAATCACAGGGCATAGAATGCTTCGCAGGTAGTAGATGCTCAGGGAATGTTTGGTGAATAAATAAATAGTTCCTTATCCAAAACATAGACTCCTCTTTAGTGTGTCAACAGTGCTCATTCATTTTATTCAGTTATTCCCAAGGCCTGACTATCCTTTCTTCATTGTTTTTCTAACATTTCTTTCTTTCTTCTGAGTGTGACTTCCAGGGAAACATTGTTATTCTTGCCATGATTTCCTTACTTATGTTTTTCATATTGGCATCCTTCTGACTACTTTGCTATCAAATTACTCCTTTTCAAACTGTCTAGGTACTCCCTAATACTTTTAGCACACATAGGCGTCCCCTGTTTATTTTAGTTTACTAAATCATTGCTGTGTACATTAATGCAGTCATGGGCAACAATGTGCTGTTTTTATATACAATTTGAAATATTTTCATCAAACTGGTTAACAAGGCCTTCATAGTATTTTCTTAGTTATTGTGTTAAGACATTTATGTTCTACATTTAGTAAGTTTCACATGTACCCTTGTAAGATGCACTGTAGGTGTGGTCCCACCAATCCCCCTCTCTCCTCCCATCCTCCCCCCTCCCAGGAGTCCCCTGTTGTCTAAAATGGAACTTTTGTCTTTTTAGGTTAACAAAATCTAATTTAGCACTTCAGTATTATTTCATTAACTAGCTTGGAATTATACAATTTATTTAAACTACTATCTTTATAAAGAAAATTACTTTAAGCACAATAGTAAGAAAGGCAGTGACATAGGATAGAAATTAATTAGGAATAAAAAGAGTTTGATCCATGCTTGACATTATCTATGTGACTTTGGATATAATTAGAGATATGTTTCAGATATATAATCCTGCATATTTCCATGGTTTGAGGAGAAAGATAAATATCACTGGAAATTTAAATTATAGCCAAAATACATTTTGTTCAAAAGTTTAATGAAATTAAAAAAAAAAAAAAACGTGAAGAAGCCAAAATCTGGAGACGAGAGCTCTTTATTACTTTACCTATGAATAAATCTTATAGAAAATTAAGTTGCAGAAAATATTAGAGGATGAAAATAAATCATTTATCACATCTATGAAGGGAAATTATTCTTTCTTAGAAAAGGTTTAAAAATGAAACACTTCTCTCTCACTCATCTTGTGTTCAATCAGTCCAGCTGCCTCTTCACAGTCAAACAACCCATTTTTTCAATCACTATTAATTACTGTGTTTGAATCATCATGGCCTTGAGATGAACTGCTGCAGGAAAATGGCTTGAAAGAAATGCACACATATACATTGCCATCCTTCTTCAGCCTCCTCTGTTTAGTAGCATTGCTTTCAAATCAAGTTGGCTCTCCTCCAATACAAAACAAAACAAAAAAGCAACAGTTAAACAGCTGGTACTAATTATAATAACTTCAGTGGGACCACATGCACAAATGTCCAAATAGCAAACTGGATATGATACAATGGACTTGTTATTTTATAACTTCACTGTGGTGCTTAAGCTCAGCTTGCCCATTGGCTCTTATTTAAGGTAACATCCAGGATTTTGCACCCACACTCTTGCAGTAAATAAGTGTTATTATTTTAATGTGTATAAAATCATAAAAATCACTGCTTAAGTGTGCATACACAGTAGTGGACCTTATTTTCTGGGAAAATAAAAGCAATTGAGAAAACTGAATATAAATTTTGGAATAAATACTTATAAGTAATACATTGACAATACTGTAAGTCTATGGAACTTCAGAAACAAAAGTACACTGTGGTAATGAATAAAATGAAATTCACGTCCCTGACTATTTTTTTCCAGAATAAAACATTATGAAAATATAGTTCTTAAGTTTATTTATAGAAAGAATATGGAAAGTAAGTGGATTATAAATTATTCTTTTACAAATATTTGTCCTTAGAACTTGAATTTTCATAACATTCTTATCTTTATATTTTATGTTTTATGAGGTTGCCTCATTTTTTAAGGAGCTTAGATTGTAGCCCTGGCTGTTTCAGATGCTTATTCTCTAGGACCAGGAAGTAAATGTTGGCAATAATATCAAAGAGAATTTGGATAGGGAAAATTCCAGTTCATAATTTTACTCCCTAAGAAGTACAAGTTCTATATTTGGCAAGATATACTGGTTTTAATATGTTATCCTCTGAAATAGAAACTCCCCTAAGTTTACTTTAGGAAAAAAAAAAAAAAAACAAACAAAAAAAACATCTATTGCTCTCCATCAAGACCAGCATCTCACAAATCACAAAGAGGATTTTGTAACTAGGCAACCAAGGTCAGAGAGACTGTGACCAAGGTTTCTAGAACCAGCTGAACACACACACCAGGCAGAGGGAGGATTCGAGCTCCGGGGAAGAAAATGAATGTGGTGTTTTGAAGCATTCAGTTTTAAAAACCTGTCATTCCATAACACTATGCAGGTGTACACTACAAAAAACAGCTGCCCCAAACCCACATTTTAAATAATAAAATTATATTCTATTCAAAAGATTCCCCATTATAAATGTCCCCTGATTAGCCAAGAAACTGGAAAACAAGCAACAGTAATAAGAGCAACAAAACCCTTAGACAATTTTTCTAACATGAGTGATTTCGCTTGAATGATAAATGGATACTTGACTTTCTAAGTAAAGACACGTGGAAATAAAGACAGGGAATTTTCTGCCTTCCATGGTCTAGAATGTTAAAAAGAGATTAAATGCCTTTATGGCTTCTCATAAACTGTTTCCACGTAACTGATAATGATGTTTTATATTGTCACACAGCATAGTATATTGATCAATACTACAGAATTATGATACCTATAAGAATTCTAGAAGGCAACAAATATGATGAAAATACATGATGCTATTGATTTAAGTTAATTGTAGAGTTGTTCACTTTAGAAGCTCAAACATATGAATTTAAAAAGTGAAAATACTGTGGTAGACCTGTAGCCCCACTTATGTTGGAAAATCATTGAGTATTGCAGTTATTAGTATTGTTAACGGCGGGAGGGCCTCATTGAGTAAATAGCTTTAAACTGCCAAAGGTCTTGTACATCTTGGCTGAGTGGAGTTGGTGGGCAAGTTGGACATATTTGGTTTTAGTTCTGGTTGCTTATTTTCCACCCGTCTTTTTTCCAGAAGACATGTTCATATTTGTGAACAAAGTTTCAAACTCCCTAGAGAAGCTACTATGTTATCTTTGTTGAATCAAATTTACATTTAGTTTGTGACATCATATTTAAGTTCTTCATCCAAATCTAATGATGAAATTCCCGGTGCAATTTCCTCTATATACATCATGTCAAGGAAGTATATTACATATTCGTAGAATGTATTCATGAAATTAAAATGTCAAATAGTTTTTACATAAAAGCATTTCAATATAAGCATTTTTTATCTTGAGCATTTTATATATTTATTGGCATAACTGATTATTTCTATATAAGCTCACCATAAGCATTGATATAAGCATTTTTTAAAAGCATTCTGTCACTTTCTCTCTTTCCTTCTGACTTCTGTTTTACCAATTACGTATCTAAGTAAGCTTCAGTTGGGCCACAATTAAGTATAATCTTGTTGGTTTAAAGAGAAGCCTGCATATCTCAGTAATGCTGTGTTCACTGGACCTGAGGGTTATCATCTCAGCACACACACCTGATCCAAAACCACAGGCAATGGTTCACATGTTCTTATATGATACTGAGGAAATACATTTGTTTGCCTATATTTTTATAGACAAAATCATTAGTTACTTGGTTCAGTAGAGTTTTCTCAACTTGGAACCTTCCCTCTTAGTAGACCGGCAGGAGGGAATATGATGTTATATTGTAGGAAATCTGGAAGCATTTGAAAATTTATATGCTGTAGGGAAGAACAGTAGGGAAGTAAGATTCAGTAAGTCAGCCTCTGGACTGATAAGTGATGGTGTCAGAAGAATATTTAGTGTCACATTATTCACTCACGTGCAGTATTAACAGTGAATCTGCTCTTAATGCATACAGAGGTCCTCAAACTTTTTAAACAGAGGGCCAGTTCACTGTCCCTCAGACCGTTGAGGGGCCGGACTGCGGGCCCCAGGATGAGTCAGCTGCTACACAGGACAGGCAGTGGTGGCAAAAACACCCGGCGGGCCGGACAAATGTACTTGGTGGGCCGCATGTGGCCCGTGGGCCATAGTTTGAGAACGCCTGCACATGATGAGAAAGCTGTGGGTATGGATTAAAAACTATCTAGATGCATTTTATTTATTTTTTTAATTAAGTTATAAACACATAGATCATGTATACGTTAATGCATTCATGGGGTAAAATGTGCTGATTTTAAATACAATTTGGAATGCTTACATCAAAGTAGTTAAGACAGCCTTCACCTCATTTGCTTAATTACTGTGTTAAGACATTTATAGTCTATACTTAATAGATTTGACATGTACCCTTGCAATATGCACCATAGGTGCGGTCCCACCATTCACCCTCCCTCCATCCTCCTCCCTCTCCCCTCCCATTCCCTCCTTCCCGCCTTCATCCTGGGCTATAGTTGTGATTAATCTTTCATATGAAAGTGTGAGTGATTATAAATTGGTTTCATAATAGTACTGAGTACCTTGGATACTTTTTCTTCCATTCTTGCGATACTGTACTGAGTAGAATATGTGTTCCGGCATTTTTGTTTTTAGTAGATGTTGCTTTATGTCTGGATGAATGATCATCATTTTACAGGTCTGTTTTGCATTTCTAAACTGAAACTTTTAAAGGTGTCATATTATATGTATATTCCATGGGATACATACAAAGCATCTACGTAAGGTCTTCTCAGAAGCCAAATTTAAGTGCAAACAAAGAAAGTAGAAGAGTTGTAAAATAAATGAAGCATAAGCCAAAACTTACTTAGCAATTTCACTAAGCATGTAAAATTTTTCCCTAACATTTTCATTATGCATATCCATTAGTAATAAAATCAAATTAAAAATCCTTTTTTTCATAAGTCATCCTTTGGCCTGGTGAAAAATATTGTTGAATGTTATTTTTATAGGAACCTTCACTTGGAAAAAATATCGTTTAGTAACTGATAAGATTTTTAATTTTAGTAAATATATAAAAATATCCTCTTTAAACACGTCTATATTATCTATTGGGCCTTTTATCTTGCCATAAGAAGGAATGTGTTTCAGAACAGATTTAGCTGTAAGTTTTCATATGTTTCCATAATTCATGGTAAATGACATCTGTGAGCCAGATGGAATTAATGAAAATGTCCCTTGACTTCCTGTGTTGCTCAGGAGAAAATAAAACTGATCATTTTGACCTCAAAGCAATTATAGTTTTATTGTCTGCAGATCACATCATTTTTCACATTTGCTCCCAGAACAAAATTATTTCAATATTAACAACATGTTCAGTTGTTTCTCGCTTGTTTTTGAAGAATTGATGCTTTTTATTTTTAGACGATACCTATTGAAAGTTAAAAAATCTTTTGCACTAACCAAATAAGAAGTACTCTGGCTCAAGCTATGAACTTAGCTCCTTTAACACTAAACTCTGGGGGACAAGAAACGTAAAGATAAAGCCAATAGTTGCTCAGTTTTTAAATTACACATTAATATATTTATTTCATAGAGAAATGTAAACATCAGAAGTTATTTCTTAAAATATCTAAAATCAAATGTTTCACATTAGACAATAATGAGATATCCACCATTTCCAGGTCAGTACAGTGGAAAAATAACTGTTAGCATAAATAATTTGACTAACACATTTAGCATTTCATTTCATATATGTTGTTTTAGGCGTAAGCAATGCAAATTAACAACTGATGTAAAAATACACTCACTGGAGACGTTGCAGAAGAAAACAACCATGAAGAGCAGGAAGGAAAAAGGCAGTGCAATTCCAAAGAGCAAATTTTAAAGCATTACACTGCATTTACAAAGAGCGAGAAAATACATGACCAAAATATTTTTATGAGATCCAGAACTCTGTGGATATGCCTTACTGTCTGCTGAATGCTTAATGTTGAACGTTTGCAAATTAACGTTTCCTATCTCAGCGCTAAGGCAGGGGCCACGTTTCATTCTTTTCTGTATCCTGAGATTTATCAGAATGTTTAAACTCATTCTAAAGACAGTTGCACATGTGATTAAAAGATAGGCGAATGAGGGTGGCACCGGTGGCTCAAGGAATAGGGCAATGACCCCATATACAGGGGGTGGCGGGTTCAAACCCGGCCTTGG
>NW_003852564.1:1588167-1591890 GCF_000181295.1 Otolemur garnettii
TTGCAGTTTTTGGCCGGGTCTGGGTTTGAACCCGCCACCTCTGGCATATGGGGCTGGCGCCCTACTCTTTTCTACAGGATCTCAGCATCCCACACCCTACTCTTTTGAGTCACAGGTGCCGCCCTGTAGTTGATGTTTACATTATATAATCTATTGATTATGAAAATGCTCAAAAATTATTAAGTACTTTGTTTTAATTCATAATCAACTTACACTGTAATTTGTTTACACTGTAATCCATTTCTGCCCCAATTCTTTGTTTTATATTGCATATGCATGTTAAGTTTTTAAAGACTAAAGAAATATTGCAATGAATTATTAATGCTATCATTCATTTCAGTGCAAATTGTTATATAATTGTCTTCCTGTTAAAGAAGAAAGAGGGGTTACAATTGTGGACTTACAAATATAAAATGGTAGCTTACTAAAATTAGCCTCTTACCGTGGTCCTTTTTTGTTCACAAATCTGAAATAAGGTAATTATTTGGTTTGAAAGTGAAGAGTAATCAGTTTACTATTAAAAGGGAAATGTTTTTGTCTTTACTGAGTAATTCACACATTCTCAGATTTAATAAGCAGTACCAAACTAAAGAGTTAAGTAGAATTTCTAAAAGCTTCACACAAACATCATTACTGACCATGGTTATAAAATTCCCAAGTGGTCCTGAGTTTTGCAATAATGTGTAAATATGTGCGTGTGTGGTATTATGTATTCATCTATCCTAGCGACTGTCTAGTTGTCTTTTTATATTAATAATAGACATAACTATGTGCCATTGTTCCTCACATAAGGAAGAATACAGAACACTCTGCAACTTAACACCCATAATGAATATTAATTTGTGAATATTTTCTCATTGCCATTTTTCCTCATAGAGTTTATAAATAAAGAATAAATTTTTGTATACTAAGAATGCTTTGCAATTTGTTAATTTTATACTGGTTATTTATAAATTATTTTATACAAGTTTTTAAAAAATAGTTATGTATAAATACACATACATGTACAAAGGGGATACATTATCACCAGTACTCAAATGAGAAACAGTAAAAGAAACTCCCTAGATCCAGAAATGTGCTCAGACCTTTAATTGTGAATTCAAAATCATATTTTCCAGGATCTGTTGTTTTTGTTTTGTTTTTTTTAAATCTTAAAATGTTTGTTTGATGTTTAAGTAAATAAAGAAACAAAATGCATGGTCTCGTTAAAAATAGATGCATTGATATTAAATTTTACAATCTGTATCTCTAGGAGAATATTATTTCTAATTATTACAAGATGCATGAATCACAAGATGAAGTAGATAGGTGTAATTGAATTTAAAAACAATATATGGTTCCACAACTTAAAATATTGAGACCTTCAATATTGAAAGATTCTCTTTCGATCAATCAGAATTGTTTTAACGTTTGTCCTAGTATTACTGCCACCTTTTTTTTTTCTTTTTGACACAGTCTCACTCTGTTGCCTTTGCTAGCTAGATTGCTGTGGTATCAGACTAGCTCATAGCAATCTGAAACTCCTAGGTTCAAGTGATCCCCCTGCCTCAGCCTCCCTACAATTTCTAGCCATAAAGGAAGGCAGCCCACATACTGTCAAACTATATGATCTAAAATATTTTGAACTTTTTGGGGTCTTCTTTACTACTTTTTATGTTGATTAAATTTTGAATAATCGTTATACTATGGTATTCTGGCAACACAGCCCTGACCCTCAATCTGACTCATACAGCATAATTGTTTCCAGAAGTATAAGGACATGGTTTTATTCCCCCTGTTTTGTCTTTTCCTTTCTTTTATTACAATGACTATACGGTGGGTGAATTCCGTGTCATTCATTATTATTTGTAACAAAATTGTAAAAAGGAGAAAAAATAAGAAAGTGCTGAAGAATGGATAAGACAATTATAGAAATATAAAAACTAAGGTCTTATTTTCTTTCTGCTTTAAAATCTTACATATTTCATTTACTGTGTGGTGTTCCTGAGACTCAACTGAACATTTAGATCACAAAATGCCCTTGCTCCCATATTATCTCCAATTTTCAGAGAAATATGCTTTAACACTATACATTTATACATTTTTCATACACTATTAAAATTTTGCAGTATTCCTTCTCATTTATTAAAGTTCCCAGTACACTAATGATTTATATACAGAAATTTCCAATATGAGAATTTCATATTTGAATAATCAGAACTATGCAACTATTGACCTTCTTATGAATCTTTAAACAAAAATAAGTAAAAATATTAGACTTAAAATTGTCATATGTTTCAAATTTTTTCAAAATAGACTTTGATTGTTCAAACACGGATCAGAAAGCAGTGACTGAGAAAGTTCTATTTTTTTGTTCTTAAAGGCCCAGAGAGGAAATATTGTGGGCTGGGGCCTATGGTCTTGGTCCTAGCTATTCATTTCATCCACTGTAATGCGAAAGTCACTGCAGGCAGTACACAAATGGTAATAAAGAGCTGTAGATGTGGCCTAATAACACTTTATTTTTTTTAAAGTTTCTACTATAGTTTTCAGAGCCCCGAAATAGATATTTTTTTCAATATTCTTGATCAATAGAAATAGACATGATTATTAATCTTACAAATTTATCTCTAAAAGGTAAAAGAAGTTTTTAAAAGTTAAGTGAAAGGATGTGAGTTAAATTGAAACACGAATCTGATCTGCAGTCAGAAGAATCAGAGAGCAAACCAGCAAACCAAGACAATGTGGGCTCATGTACCTTTAAGTAAACAAATATTATTTTTGATGAAAGATTCCACCTCTAAATCTGTGATTTATTAAGACAATATATTTTATTTGCCAAATACTTGTTTGTTACGGATTCAGAAAGTAAAAACAAGGGATCAAGGAAATAACCACAAGCTCAAAACATTCATTTCCCGGATGTAATTGGCTTTATACAAGTTCAGAGAGAAGATTGCTTTGATGAATGACTCTTTCTGCCGTTGCTGGGAGCAAAGTTTTAGAGATATGTCTTAGATCAAACTTGTTAAACATATTAAACCATTTATACCCTAACTGAGATCTTGTCTGCATGTCCTGTCAGTCATCGATAGGATAGGTTGTAATTTCTCACTTTGATTTTAGAAATGTCCATTTCTCTTTTTAGTTCTATAAATTTTTCCTTTCTATATTCTTTTGTTTATGCAAAAAATTATATTGTATTGGTTAAAATATGAGCTCCGTGATGCCTTCTGAATAAAACTGTTGTGAATTGTGTTAGCATGTAAATAGGAATCCCACTCACTAACACACCATATTAATAATATAAATTCACCTCTCTCCTCTGTTGGTATCTAATCTGATATACAAGTGCTCCCCTCAGTTTCAAAAACGAGACTAATTTTTCATTGCTCTTTCCTGCAAAACAGTTATTGCCATTGAATAGAGAAAGTGACCACTGTTAACCCTGCATTATTCTTACCACGTAATCAATCCCTACTAAACTGTTACTCTCTTCCCATAAAAATCCCAGTATCCAAATTGTGTAGCCTGCTGTATTTCTGTGAGTTAGTAGAACATTTCTTTCCTATAACCCACTATGCCCTTTTATCAGGATGAACACGTGTTGAATGCTGGAAGCGTGGGTATTGTCTTGTGTAAATCTTCTCATTCTCTACAGTAATGGTTCTTGGGTATTAGCTTCACTATATGCATTTTATTTGTTCGGTTTCATCAAATATGTACATTTTCATATCCAGTGAA
>NW_003852564.1:1592521-1597435 GCF_000181295.1 Otolemur garnettii
CAATCTTGATTGAAGACCTGGCCCCACTCTTCCCATTTACAAGACTTCTCTCCAGTGTGGGTTACTTGGTGGTTGGTAAGCCCTGAAGACAAACTAAAGTCTTTTCTGCCTACACTCATTACATCTATAAGGTTTTTCTGTTATGTGTGTTTTCTGTTCTTGGATGAGTAATGGAGTATCAGCAAAATCATTCCTATACTTCTAAAAGTGAGGGTTTTGGAAGTAAAAAGTATGTGTTGAAGTGGTGAAGCTGAGCAAACATGTGTGAAATCCCTTTCAACTTGATTGTATTCATTGTTTCCATTCAAATTGATCAGCTCCATGTTGATCAGATGTAAGTGACAGCTTAATCCAGGGAGATTTACATCAGGCAGCTTCCTGCCTTTCTCTCCAGGCAAGGCTCCTCCCTGAGTAAGAACCAATCTTGACTTCTGTTCTTTCCTCGTCCTCCTCTTCTCAGCCTCTTCCTCACCCCAAATGAGTCTTTAGAGGTCAGTCACCTGCAGAGTCACCTTCTCTCCTTCTCTCACAGTTACTGTGATCAGTGTCCCTCTGTATATTCAGAAGCTAGGTTGTCAGATGCACACAAAGTTAGAATTGTTATGTATTCTTGACTGATTGTCCCTTAAAATGTCACATTTGAAATGTGCTGGTGCATCTTACCTGAGCACGTGAACATCTGATGTACAACAGAGAGGCTTTCTTTGGTTAGTGTTTTCCAGATGAACCTTTTCTTTCTCCCTCTGTTTTTGATCATTTTTTATCATCATCTCAAAGTCCTAATTATTCTAGGTAGGTTTTTCTTAATATTTTCTGATGAAATATATCTTTTTATGAAAGACTGTATATGGGTATATACACATATAGACATGAAAAAAAAATTTCATGTGATCTAAACTAAAGCTTGTAATTAAAAAAACTATTTTAACTCATAGTATTCCAGGATCTAAGGTCAGGGGCTGACATGAAGAAGAGTCAGCTAATTATTGAACAGATTGCTAAAATTATCTTATGAACTAAACATTTCTCCTATTTTCTCCTCCATTTTGCTAAATGTCACTGGCTCCCTTGGTTAGGAAATTTGGGGTCACCTTCATTTTTTATTTTTTTCTAAATGACATCTACTTAGGTGACATTTTACCAAACTCTATAAACTTAATTTGAGAGTGCTTCTCATAGCTATAAATTCATTTTTTATATTGATGACTCCTTATTCAGACCAATTCAAGTTCTTAATACATTCTTTTCTTTCTTGATACTTTTCTCAACTTGGATACAACCTTTATCATTGTCATATTAAATTTAGCCTGGCTTATATACACAATGTGTCATAAGTAAACAGTTCTCAGTTGCCCTTCAGAGGACTGGACCAATCTTCAGTCTTTCCATATATCTCATCTATCTACATGGGTCATTTCAAAAGTTTTGAGTTGCACAAAAATCAAGAAATGTACCATCCCTGTGGATGGGAGCAAATGAAGCCCTCCCAGCAACACCAATAAGCTGAGCAAGTTGTAAGTTGCACAGGTGAATCAAAAGGACACCGTTGGCTGTGTTCTTGGACATGAAATAATGGACCATAACACAGTCTGTCTCAAAAATTTCACCATGACCAACAAATATGTGAGGCCACAGCAAAAGTGACTTCCTCTGTTCCCCATTTTCTGCTTTTCATATTTGAACTTTTAATTGTGTTATTCTTTCTTTTGGAACATGCTTTGTTTCTTATCACTTACGGGTTTTGAAATGCCATACATCCCTTAAAGCACCTGGAGCTGCTTTGGACGCTCACAAACCATGGAGGTGCATCTTGCTGTGACAGAGCCTCCAGCACTTTGCTGTGTCTCACGAATGACACTAATCATATACAAGGCACAGAGTACTTATCTGGCAAAGTTAAAAATGAAAATGCGTTTTCTCCCTCATCCTTATTAAATTTTAAACTTTGAGAGCAAGAACTCTGTCTTGTTCATCTTTTTAAATAGCACGCACCACACAGGTACACACTCACAGTGCTCTATGTGCTGCTTAGCTGCTTCAAAAAAGTACGTAGACAATCCAGAGCACTCTTTTTGTTTTACTTTTTTCTTCAGCCAGATTTATCCAAGCTGAGAAGAAATATGAAGGTAAAATTAAACCAAGAAATTTATGCTCTGCTTGTGGCAACTGAAGAATTTTTATCTATGGTCAAAACAAGAAGGTATATTCCTATTTTGTTGTATATTTTATTTTAGTTTAGTTTAGTTTATTTTTTGAGACACAATCTCACTTTGTTGTCCTGGGTAGACTGCCATGGCGTCAGCCTGGCTCACAGCAACCTGAAACTTTTGAGCTCAAGTGATCCTCTTGCCTCAGCCTCCTGAGTAGCTGGGACTAGAGGCCTATGCCACAGTGCCCACCTAGTTTTTCTATGTTTAGTAGAGGTGGTGTCTCACTCTTGCTCAGGCTGGTCTTGAACTCCTGAGCTCAAGTGATCCACCTGGGTTGTCCTCCCAGAGTGCTAGGATGACAGGTATGAGCCACTCCACCCAGCCTATTCTGTTGTATATTTTAAAACATTATTTCCCCAGAACACTATATAAAGATTCAAAACTACTTTTAGTAAAAGGACAATAACATTAGTCTACAGCCTAAACAATTCTCCCCTTCTTGTGAATGACATAATCTTCTGATAAGTAAAGACGGAGAGGCTAAAATGACACTACCTATGTACAATTGGCCAATTTATTTGTTTTTTGAGAGGCCATAATGCAGAGAGCTAAACGTTTCTGCCATCATTTGACCCATCACGAGCCGTATCTATTCTTCTCTATAGCTTTTTTTTGCAGTTTTTGGCTGTGGCCAGGTTTAAACCTACCACCTCCAGAATAGTGGGCCGGCACCCTACTCCTTTGAGCCACAAGCACCGCCCATCTATAGCTTTTTTAATAACGAATCTATTTGACTTTGCTCTTAAGTTGCTTCTTGTCATTATTATTCACTGAAAGTGTGTGTTCTGTGTCTCTAAAATTAAACCTCCAATCTAGGTCAGTTGTTAGTGTGCTTCTTATTTTGACAATTTACAAATTTGGAATAAAATACAAATTCACTTACATACACCTCATTCTTTCATATACATACATATGTATATGCATACATATTTTACACTTTGTTAGTTTTATTCATATTTTTAAGAAAACAAAATTTTTTTTAAAAGATAGATATTAGAGAATTACTTAAATGATCCAAAATTTGGTATATTTACACTAAAGACCTTGAAGAAATTTTATTTTTTTATTTAATGTTTATTAAATCATAACTATATACATTTATGGGGTACAGTGTGATGATTTGATATGCAACGTAGAATGCTTAAATCAAACTGCTTAACATAACCATCCCCTCACTTACTTTTTGTGGTAAGACATTTATGATTTAAATAACAACTCTTAGTTGTTTTGAAATGTAGCCTTGCATTAGGCAAGATCCCACCAAATGCCCTCCCCCCTCTCTCTAGTCGCTCATTCCTATATTTTGAAGTTAAATGTGTTAGCTATTGACCTGTGGCTTCCTTGCATATCTATCAGACTGATCTCCTTAAACAGCCATTTACATCATGAAATAAAATGCAAGGTACTATTTTATACCAAATATCCATAAGTCAATTATCTTACTAAAAAAAAGCCCATTTGAATTAATTGATTTAAAAAATGATTCCATATATAAAATATTTTATTTCTTAGATTTAAAAATGTATAAAAACATTCATAGGAAAAATTTGTCAAAAATTCTGGAAAAAAATAAGGATACTATATGAGAAGAGACTACTATGTCAATATTTCCAATGAACATGGATGGAAAAATTCTCAACAAACATGAGCATGACTTGATTGGGGAAATTCTAGGCCAAGAAGGGAGCAAAGGAACTCTGCAGAGGGTGACATACCAGTAATGTAAGCCAAGAGATAGCCCAGGAATTGGATTTTTGAGGGAGCTTGATTACAGGTACTAGTATATGTGACTGGATAAGCAATACATTGTTAACTTAGGGTCCATTCTAGATGTACAGAGACTAATCTCACTACCAAGAAACTCCGGGAATGGGATGCACTCACCATTAGATTCACCCTGATAGTCCTGAAATGTCCACTTCACTGTCCACTTTGGGAGGCTGAATTGGGAGGATCACTTAAGTGGGCTCAAGCTCAGGAGTTTGAGGTTGCAGTTAGCTATGATGACACTACTGCACTCTAGCCTGGGCAGTAGCGAGAGCCTGACTCTGTAAATGCATAAATAGCCATGGTGCCCCCTAGAAAATGATTGGGTAATAATTGCAGTACATCCTTGAGCAATGTTGGCTGTGGGCCTTCCATTGAGACAACATGGACACTTCTTCAGTTAGTAAGTTCTGGATCTGAAAATCAGTTCAAATTTGATAATTGACCACATTCTGCTAACTGCAGACTGCTTAACTTTCACTGGGACAACCAACACAACCTTTGGTTGCTCCTTCTTACCTTTTCCTGATTGTGAAGGCTAGACAGCACCCTCATTGCCCATGCACTTATTTGCTCCTACACGTGCACTTTTTATGGGCCATCTCCAAACACACTGCTGGTCAACAGATTTGAGCTGCTTCCCAACCCTGATGTTCACGTGGTAATTTTGGCATCTTGGTTTCTTGTAGTTAAGCGCTAACATCTGACTTCTGCTACTTCTTGCCCATCATCATCAAGGGTGTGAAGGAGTAAGCTCTGCAACTGCAAGCAAGGCCCCCATGGAACTGTCTGTGTGATGCTGGTTCTCCTCTTAGCCCCACGTATCCCATCACCTTGGAATGTGGTATGTGTTCAGAGCTTCATATGCAAGATAACTCAATTATTCTTTATTCTTTTTTCTTCTCTTTTCTTTTACTTCTTCTTTCTTTCTTTCTTT